>NW_012115910.1:1223003-1224920 GCF_000951035.1 Colobus angolensis palliatus
ATGATTTGGCTCTCTGTCTGTTACTGGTGTATAAGAATGCTTGTGATTTTTGCACATTGATTTTGTATCCTGAGACTTTGCTGAAGTTGCTTATCGGCTTAAGGGGATTTTGGGCTGAGACAATGGAATTTTCTAAATATACAGTCATGTCATCTGCAAACAGGACAATTTGAATTCCTCTTTTCCTAACTGAATACCCTTTATTTCTTTCTCCTGACTGATTGCTCTGGCCAGAACTTCCAACACTATGTTGAATAGGAGTGGTGAGAGAGGGTATGCTGTCTTGTTCCAGTTTTCAAAGGAATGCTTCCAGTTTTTGCCTATTCCATATGATACTGGCTGTGGTTTTGTCATAAATAGCTCTCATTATTTTGAGATACGTCCCATCAATACGTAGTTTATTGAGAGTTTTTAGCATGAGGGGCTGTTGAATTTTGTTGAAGGCCTTTTCTGCATCTGTTGAGATAATGATGTGGTTTTTGTCTTTGGTTTTTTTTATATGATGGATTACATTTATTGTGTTGCATATGTTGAATCAGCCTTGCATCCCAGGGATGAAGCCAACTTGATCGCATTGGATGAGCTTTTTGATGTGCTGCTGGATTCGATTTGCCTGTATTTTGTTGAGGAGTTTTGCATTAATGGTCTATTCAGAGATTCAACTTCTTCCTGGTTTAGTCTTGGGAGGGTATATGTGTCTGGGAATTTATCAATCTATTCTAGATATTCTAGTTTATTTGTGTAGAGGTGTTTATAGTATTCCCCTATGGTAGTTTCTATTTCTGTGGGATCAGTGGTGATACCCCTTTATCATTTTTAATGTGTCTATTTGATTTTTCTCTCTTTTCTTCTTTATTAGTCTTGCTAGTGGTCTATTTTGTTGATCTTTACAAAAAACCAGCTCCTGGATTCATTGATTTTTTGTAGGGATTTTTGTGTCTCTATGTCCTTCAGTTCTGCTCTGATCTTAGTTATTTCTTGCCTTCTGCTAGCCTTTGAATGTGTTTGCTCTTGTTTCTCTAGTTCTTTTAATTGTGATGTTAGGATGTTGATTTTAGATCTTTCCTGTTTTCTCTTGTGGGCATTTAGTTCTATAAATTTCCCTCTACACACTGATTTAAATGTGTCCCAGAGATTCAGGTATGTTTTGTCTTTATTCTCATTGGTTTCTAATGACATCTTTTTTTTGGGGGGGGGCGGGGAGGAAAATTCTCTATTTAATAAATAGTGCTGGAATAACTAACTAGTACTATGTAGAACACTTAAACTGAACTCCTTAATTACACCATATACAATGGTCGTCTCAACATAAAGACTTAAATGTAAAACATAACATTATAAGAAATCCTGCAAGATAACCTAAAAGCTACCGTTCTAGACATAGAAACCTGTAAACACTTGAGGATGAAGCTACCAAAAGCAATTGCAACAAAAGCAAAAGGTGATAAATGGGACCTATTTAAATTAAAGAACTTCTTCACAGCAAAGGAAACTATCAACAGAGTAAACAGACAACCGACAGAAGAAAAGAAAATATTTGCAAACTTTGCCTCTGACAAAGGTCTAATATCCAAAATTAATAAGAACTTAAACAAATTTACAAGAAAAAATCCAAACCTCATTAAAAAGTAGGCAAAAAACATGAACAGATGCTTTTCAAAGGAAGACATACATGTGGCTAACAAGCATATGAAAAACAAAGCTCATAGGTGATCATTAAAGAAATTAAAAAGAAGCTGGCATGATGTCTCATACCTGTAATCCCAGCACATTGGGAGGCTTAAGCAGGCAGATCACAAGGTCAGGAGTTCGAGACCAGCCTGTCCAATATGGTGAAACCTTGTCTCTAATAAAAATACAAAAATTAGCCTGGCATGGTGGTGGGCACCTGTAGTCCCAGCTACTCAGGAGGCTGAG
>NW_012115910.1:1225100-1238591 GCF_000951035.1 Colobus angolensis palliatus
AAAAAAAAAAAAAAAAAAGAAAGAAAGAAAGAAAGAAAAGGAATTAAAAGAAAAACCACAATGGGATACCAGCTCACATCAGTCAGAATGGTTATTTTAAAAAAGTCAAAAAATAACAGATGCTACTAAGGTCTCAGAAAAAAGGGAATGATTATACTCGCTGGTGGGAGTGTAAATTAGTTCAACAACTGTAAAAATCAGTGTAGCAATTCCTCACAGAACTAAAAAGAGAATTATCATTTGACTCAGGAACCTGATAATTGGGTATATACCCAAATAAATATAAATTGTTATAAAGACACATCTGCATGCATGTTCATTGCAGCACTATTCACAATAGCAAAGACATGGACAGGCCATAAATGTCATAAATAGCTCTCATTGTTTTGAGGACGGGCCCTTTAGAAGCGGTAGTTTATGCCTGCAATCCCAGAGATTTGGAAGGCCGAGGTAGGTGGATTGCCTGAGCTTAGAAGTTTGAGACTGGCTTGAAAAAAATAGCAAAATCTTGTCTACATGGAAAGTACAAAAAGAAAAAGTGGCCAGGCATGGTAATGCACACTGTAGGCCCAGCTACTTGAGAGGATGAGGTAAGGGAGAATTGCTTGAGCCTGGGAGGCTGAGACTAAAGTAAGCCAAAATCACACCATGGCAATCTAGCCTGGGCAATAAGTGAGACCCAGTGTCCAAAGATAAAATAAAATAAAAGATTTAGTAAAAAAACAAAATATGGCACATAAACATCATGGAATACTCTGTGGCCATTATAAAGGAAAAAAATCATGTCCTCTGCAATAACATCAATGAAGCCCATTAAAAAAAAAAAATCAGCTCTGATCTTAGTTATTTCTTGCCTTTTGCTAGCTTTTGAATGTGTTTGCTCTTGCTTCTCTAATCCTTTTAATTGTGATGTTAGGGTATCAATTTTAGATCTTTCCTGCTTTCTCTTGTGGGCATTTAGTGCTATAAATTTCCCTCTACACACTGATTTAAATCTGTCCCAGAGATTCTGGTATGTTGTGTCTTTGTTCTCATTGGTTTCAAAGAACATCTTTATTTCTGCCTTCATTTCACTACGTACCCAGTAGTCGTTGAGGAGCAGGTTGTTCAGTTTCCACGTAGTTGAGCAGTTTTGAATGAATTTCTTAATCTTGATTTCTAGTTTGATTGCGCTGTGGTCTGAGAGACAGTTTGTTATACTTTCTGTTCTTCATTTGCTGAGGAGTGCCGTACTTCCAACTATGTGGTCAATTTTGGAATAAGTGCGATGTGGTGCTGAGAAGAATGTATATTCGGTTGATTTGAGGTGGAGAGTTCTGTAGATGTCTATTAGGTCCACTTGGTGCAGAGCTAAGTTCAAGTCCTGGATATCCTTGTTAACTTTCTGTCTCATTGATCTGTCTAATGTTGACAGTGGGGTGTCAAAATCTCCCATTATTATTGTGTGGGAGTCTAAACCTCTTTGTAGGTCTCTAAGGGCTTTCTTTATGAATTTGGATGCTCTCATATTGGGTGCATGTATATTTAGAATAGCTAGCTCTTGTTGTTGAATTGATCCCTTTATCATTATGTAATGGCCTTCTTTATCTCTTTTGATCTTTGTGTATTTAAAATCTGTTTTATCGGAGACCAGGATTGCAACCCCTGCTTTTTTTTTGTTTGTTTTCCATTTGCTTGGTAGATCTTCCTCCATCCCTTAATTTTGAGCCTATGTGTGTCTCTGTACCTGAGATGGATCTCCCGAATACAGCACACTGATGGGTCTTGACTTTTTATCCAATTTGCCATTCTATGTCTTTTAATTGGGGCATTTAGCCCATTTACATTTAATGTTAATATTGTTATGTGTGAATTTGATCCTATCATTATGATGTTAGTTGGTTATTTTGCCCGTTAGTTGATGCAGTTTCTTCCTAGCATCAAAGGTCTTTACAATTGGACATGTTTTTACAGTAGCTGGTACTGCTTTTCCTTTCCATGTTTAGTGCTTCCTTCAGGAGCTCTTGTAAGGCAGGCCTGGTGGTGACAAAATCTCTAAATATTTGCTTGTCTGTAAAGGATTTTATTTCTCCTTCACATATGAAGCTTAGTTTTATTGAATATGAAATTCTGGGTTGAAAATTCTTTTCTTTAAGAACGTTGAATATGGCTTGTAGAGTTTCTGCCGAGAGATCCACTGTTAGTCTGATGGACTTCTATTTGTGGGTAACCTGACCTTTCTCTTTGGCTGCCCTTAACATTTTTTCCTTCATTTCAACCTTGGTGTATCTGACGATTACTGTCTTGTAGTTGCTCTTCTCGAGGAGTGTCTCTGTGGTGTCTCTGTATTTCCTGAATTTGAATGTTGGCCTGCCTTGCTAGACTGGGGAAGTTCTCCTGGATAATATCCTGAAGAGTGTCTTCCAATTTGCTTCCATTACCCCCGTCACTTTAAGGTATACCAGTCAATCATAGATTTACTCTTTTCACATAGTCCCATATTTCTTGGATGCTTTGTTCATTTCTATTCACTCTTTTTTTCTCTAAACTTCTCTTCTGACTTCATTTCATTAATTTTATGTTCAATCACTGATACCCTTTCTTCTACTTGATTGAATTGGCTACTGACACTTGTGCATGCATCATGTTGTTCTTGTGCCATGATTTTCAACTCCATCAGGTCATTTAAGGTCTTCTCTCCACTGTTTATTCTAGTTAGCCATTTGTCTAATCTTTTTTCAAGGTTTTAAGCTTCCTTGTAATGGGTTCGAACGTCCTCTTTTAGCTCAGAGAGGTTTGTTATTACTGATCTTCCAAAGCCTACTCCTGTCAGCTCGTCAAAGTCATTCTCCATTCAGCTTTGTTTCATTGCTGGTGAGGAGCTGTGATCCTTTGGAGGAGAAGAGGTGCTCTGGTTTTTAGAATTTTCAGGTTTTGTGCTATGGTTTCTCCCCACCTTTGTGGTTTTATCTACCTTTGGTCTTTGGTGATGGTGACCTACAGATGGGGTTTTGGTGTGGATGTCCTTTTTGTTGAAGTTGATGCTATTCCTTTCATTTGTTAGTTTTCCTTCTAACAGTCAGAACCCTCAGCTGTAGGTCTGTTGGAGTTTGCTGGAGTTTCACTCCAGACCCTGTTTGCCTGGGTATCACCAGCAGAGGCTACAGAACAGCAAATGTTGCTGATCCTTACTCTGAAAGCTTCATTGCAGAGGGGCATCTGGCTGTATGAGGTGTCAGTCGGCCCCTACTGGGAGGTGTCTCCCAGTTAGGCTACTTGGGGGACAGGGACCCACTTGAGTAGGCAGTCTGTCTGTTCTCAGATCTCAAACTCTGTGCTGAGAGAACCATTACTCTCTTCAAAGCTGTCACACAGGGACTTTTAAATCTGCAGAAATTTCTGCTGCCTTTTGTTTAGCTATGCCCTGCCCCCAGAGGTGGAGTCTGCCCAGGCAGGCAGGCCTCCCTGAACTGCAGTGGGCTCCACCCAGTTCGAGCTTCCTGGCCACTTTGTTTACCTAGTCAAGCTTCAGCAATGGCAGATGCCTCTCCCCCAGCCTCGCTGCTGCCTTGCAGTTCAATCTTGGACTGCTGTTCTAGGAGTGATAAATGCTCTGTGGTCATGGGACCTGCCGAGCCCGGCATGGGATATAATCTCTTGGTGTTCCATTTGCTAACACTGTTGGAAAAGTGCAGTAGTAGGGCAAGAGTGTCCCAAGTTTTCAGATACTGTCTGTCACAGCTTCCCTTGGCTAGGAAAGGGAATTCCCTGACTCCTTGCACTTCCTGGGTGAGGTGATGCCCCGCCCTGCCTCGGCTCACACTCTGTGGGCTGCACCCACTCTCCAACCAGTCCCAGTGGGATGAACCTGGTACCTAAGTTGGAAATGCAGAAATCACCTGTCTTCTGTGTTGCTCATGCTGGGAGCTGTAGACTATTCAACCATATTGGAACGCACACTATGGTAATCAAGATTTTAATAAACTTTGTTTTGAAAATAGTTTTAGATTTACAGAATATTTGCAAAGAAAGTATAGAGTTTCCCTATAAGTTGCACCCAGTTCCCTCTATTATGAAAAAAGTACATTAGTATTGGACATTTGTTAGTTTTTTTTATTTGATACATTAGTAACTAAAATTCATTCTTTATTGGAATTTCTTTCCTTTTCAACCCCCTTTTTTTCTATTTCAGGATACTACATTCCATTTAGTCATGTGTTTTGGGGAGGAAGATAACAGGTTAAGTACAATTTTTATCATATGATATCAAAGATACACAAATTATCAACGTGGCTTCCATATTTGATATTGAGCTTGATCACATGGTGGAGGTAATGTTTGCTCTGTTTCTCACCAAAATCCACCAGCTTTTGCATAGTATACTCATTCGAAGGAAGTCAATGTGCACATCCTGAACTCTTAAGGAGTGGAGAGTTATGCCTCACCTTCTTGAGATGGAGTATCCAAACAAATTATTTAAAATTATTCTATAGAGGAGATTCTTGTTTTTTTCCCCATTTTCAAAATGTATTCAATGATCTATTTCTATATGTGTGAATTAATGAATATTTATTTCAAACTTTGGTAATAATCCATTAGCACTTTTTTCATGTTGTTGCTTAGGTTGCTTCAGCTTTGACCATTGGGACTTTTAGTGGGCTCTTGTGTCCATTTGACATATTCTGTTATTGTGTGTGCATGTGTGTGTGCACCCAGCACTTCTTTCCTTCCTTCCACAATAGGCTGCTCCAGGCTCATCTTGTATATTTCTTGTTCAACCCTAGAATCTAACATTTCTCCAAGGACACTGATTTCTATTTATTGGAGAATGATTTTAGATCTGAGACCTAGGTGCATAAGCTCATCCTTGCTGGGGTTTCATAGCTTCTAAGCCCTCTCAGGTGATAGAGCAAAAAAATATCTGAGTATACACTAATCTGCGCATTTACATGTGCCTATAAAGATGTTCATATGTAAATACCTGTATCTATATTTGGCTAAGTGTGAATTCATACTGATGTCTTCAATTCTAATTAATTGATTATCACTAGGATCATTCTAATCTCTTCTCTTCTTATCTATGAAATCCCTCTCCAACAATAAGAAACCTCACACCATTATTTGCCATCTATTAACTTCATTGTGAAATTCCAGGATACATGTATTGGAATACCAAAATTGCTAACCATAGACCTGGAAATAACTTTATCATTGGAAATACAATGCCTATGCAGTGTCTTTTGCCTTACTTTTATGGATTCCATTTATTTCCAAATTTAACCAATCAGATTTTCTTTCCTATTTTCTTCAAGAACAGCATACTTTTCATGGTGAACCTAGTTGAATACTGTGATTTGCATTTTTATTATCAAAATAATGTATACGTACTCTTCTGAATTTTTTCTTTGCAATGTATCATTGTCAAAATCCGATATATTCTTTATAATTGTTTTTAAAAATAATTTATTTTATTTATTTCTGTTTTAGAGATGGGATCTCACTGTATTGCTCAGGCTGAAATACAGCAGCTATTCACTTTGTGATCATAGTGTGCTGTAGCTTTAAATTTCTGGGCTCTACCATTTCTCCTGCCTCAGCCTCTTGAGCACTAGGGCTATAGGCATGTACCACTATGTCAGACACATAATTCTTTTTAAATGTCTGCCTAGAAATCTGTTTTTGATGCACATATATGTGTGTGTATGCGCATATGTGTGTGTGCATATGTTGAATATGTATATATACTTTCCCTTTGTAATTTTATGTTAAATGGATACAGCAGGATAGGTGAGTGCACATGCACTTTTATCTCCGTCATAACAATGAGAATGGCCACAAGTGTCAGTAAAATGCAGTTAGATAAAAATTGTAGTGATCTCTGGGTGATCATAAACACACTTTTCAAGAACATTTTTAATTTTAAAGCTTTTCTATATTGAGTATATATTAGATTTAAATATGAAACAAAAAATTATGGAATAAATAAAGTATATTAAATATAGACATTTCTCTCTACGTGTTTCTCTGTATTTATTTCCCTTGACATTTTTTTTCAATTTCTTCAACTTCACTTATTTTTTAGTGTTCCAGTAGTTACTTATAGTAAATATTATATTATTGTTTTCTAAATGAAACTTAATTTGCATTGTTTCATAGTGAGTGAGATAACAATACCCATGCACCAGCTGAAAGCTGCATAATATCTTGTCTCTAAAACTTTTTGCCAGTTTGATAATAATATTAATATTAAAGTTAGATCTAGGCTGGTTCTGTAGTTTTAAAATTACAAATTGTGATGCTATAAACATGTGTCGGCAAGTGTCTTTTTCATATAATGACTTATTTTCCTCTGAGTAGATACGCAGTAGTAGAATTGCTGGATCAAATGGTAGTTCTACTTTTAGTTCTTTAAGGAATCTCCATACTATTTTTCATAGTGGTTGTACTAGCTTACATTCCTACCAGCAGTGTGAAAGTGTTCCCTTTTTACCACATCCATGCCAACATCTATTATTTTTTGCCTTTTTAATTATTGGAATTCATGCAGGAGTAAGGTGGTATTTCATTGTGATTATAATTTGCATTTCCCTGATAATTAGTGATAACTTTTTCATATGTTTGTTGGCCATTTGTATATCTTCCCCTGAGAACTGTCTATTCATGTCCTTTACCCACTTCTTGATGGAATTATTTGTTTTTATCTTGCTGATTTGTTTGAATTCCTTGTAGATTCTGGATATTTGTCCTTCGTCAGGTACATAGTTTGTGAATATTTCCTCCCATTCTGTGGTTGTCTGTTTGCTGAATATTTCTTTTGTTGTGCAGAGATTTTTTAGTTTAATTAGGTCATATCTATTTATTTTTATTTTTGTTGCATTTGCTTTTGGGTTCGTGGTCATGAACTCTTTGCTGAGGTCAATGTTTAGAAGAATTTTTCTGATATTATCATATGGAATGTTTATGATTTCAGGTCTTAGATTTAAGCCTTTGATCCATCTGCAGTTGATTTTTGTATAAGGTGAGATATGAGAATCTAGTTTCATTCTCCTACATGTGGCTTGATACAACATGGAATATTACTCAGTCATAAAAAGAAATGAAATAACAGCATTCACAGCAACCTGGGTGGAGTTGGACACCATTATTCCAAATGAAGTGACTCAGGAATGGAAAACCAAACATTGTATGTTCTTACTTGCAAGTGGGAGCTAAGCTATGAGGATGCAAAGACATAAGAATGATATAATGGACTATGGGGTCTTCAGGGTAGAAGGATAAAAGACTACAAATTGGGTACAGTGTACAATGCTTGGGTGATGGGTAAACCAAAATCTCAGAAATCACACCTAAAGAAATTATGCATATAACCAAACACCACCTGTTCCCCCAAAACTATTGAAATAATAATAATATTAAAAGGAAATAGATCCAGATAGAATAAATTTAAATCTCTTTATTTATAATCATGTTAATTTTGGACATTATTGCTTTCTATTTTTCATATCTTTTGCAATTATATTTCTAAGTTTTTGTTTGACACAACCAACTTTTATAGAATAAAAATCAGTCATTTTGTATTATTATTTTTAATTGACATAATGATTATACATAATGATAAGGTACAGTATTATATTTCCGTACATGTATGCAATCAGTAGTGATCAGTTCAGGGCAATTGGCATATCCATCACCTCAAACACTTATCACTTTTTTCCTTTGACATACATTTTCATAATATTTTCAGATAGGAAACTAGTTTTCTGAATTATATATTTCCATTATTTTTGTAATCTGTGATATCTCTGAATTATCATATTTAAGTTGCTATGTTGGTTACTTTTAGCTTTAAATTAGAAATCTTGAAACACACCTACTATTAAGTAGAACTTGGGTGGAATTTTTACTTCCTTATTGAGTGTTTGGGTCAGGCGTTCTTTCATTCCAGGTGTTTATGTTTTACTGATGAAATAAAATGCATGTAGTATTTGATGCTAATTTGAAGCTGACCTCTACAAACTTAGTTTGCATTAGCAATAATTCATTTAATGGATTTCTCAACTAATCAGACACAATTAATTTATAGTCTTTGGTGCAGAAAGAAATTCCAAGCAACATGAGCAGCCAGTCTCTTTATAATCGTGCACTTTCAGTGCACAGCAGTAACTCACAGTCAATAGGTAGTCACATCTGATTAGCATCTCAAATTTAGAGAGTGCACTGTCTCAATCTCAGAGTTCTTAGTAAATGGGAATGCATCTTAGAGTTGGAAAGTGTGTGATTTTGGCCTGTGTTAACCAACATTCCCCATTCTAAATCAAATTATCAATCCAACAAATGTGTAATTTCTAAGAACTGGATACCTTACTCAAAGTTCCAGAGCTTTCAAACGAACATGGAGAAGAGTTTTCCCCTTCGGGTTCACTCTTATTCTCTTTAAAATTATGTCAGTCACAGTTCTCAGCTGATCATCTATGTATCTGTACAGATGGATTATTTTGAGGTGTAGCCTACCAGATTCTTCAGCTCATCTCCAACGAACTTGTCTTCCTTCCTGCTTCAGCCACCCATTCCAGCAGTTATACCCTGAGACTTTATCATTACCTACTCAAGTCTCCCTCCCCGAATATTATTTCTAAAATTTCACTGTCTTCCTAGTGAATCCTGCCTTTTCATATTACTTTCTCACGTACTGAAAATCTGTCAAAAGTTTGGCTCCAAATACACAGTCTTCGATGTACTAATTTTGCCACAATTTACTAACAACCCCATTTATTCTGTATGTTTCACTTAGTTTATCCAGTTTAAATTAGCTGGTCATTCCTTATACCCTTTCCCTTGCTTGCGATCAAGACTACCTTTACCCCCTTGAAAGGGCAATAAAAACTCTGGTTAAATTCCTACCTTGACAACCTCATTTCCTGTGCCCTGGAAGCTACTGTGACTGGAGAAAAATGTGTAACCGTACTGAAAGGTAAACTTTTCAGTTCCTAGTACCTGTGTTTCATGTAGTCATTCATTCTCTCCAGCAATTGTGCTACCTTTCTCTACCCCTTTCTCAAAACTTTGTATCTTGTCGATTTTTCTCTAACCTACAACACTGCTTCCCCCATTCATATTCAGTTGATATCCTTACTTTCTATTTCACTGGGAAAGTGCGTTTCTTATATCTTCCTAGATGAGTTCCCACATATTCCAGCTTCTCTCTTGTTATTGGTGGTTAAACATTTCTCACTCCAGTTAAGACCGAGCCCTCAGGGGGAGGATTTGTCTATCTGTTCACCTCTTTCAATCTATCCTCAGCACCACAAACAGAGGAATATTGTTAATTAAAAAATCAGATCATGTTGCTATCTCACCTCATTGGTGAATGACTATAGAAACAATTGTTGTTTATTCCCCAATAATCAATTTCCCCTGAAACCCTAGCAACATAATTACTAGCACTTTACCTTAATTGCTCACTACCAGGGATACCCCCAACATCTCTTACCAGAACCGTTCTGCTTCTGAAATAAAAATAAAAGTTAGATTCTCTAATCTTAGCACAGCATGATATAGATAGATATAGATATATAGTTTCATTTTTTTGCCTCATTCAAATAATTATGGAGATTCTCAACTTCTGACTCATCTTTTTCTTTAAATTAAGACCGTTGATCATTTTCCAGTAGAGTGTTGACAAAACTTCCATTCTGGTGCATATGACTGCATTCCTCAAACATATTGATTTTTTTGGGGGGAGCGTTTCACGTAAAAGCCTAGATTTATGCAACTATAAATTTAGGATGACTATTTCAGCTGGGCCACTCCGTTACTCAATAACTTTTACTTTGGGAGTCAGTTTTCTTCCTGTCTTCTCCCTGTGCTACACACCTTTATTCCTCACATTCAAACATTTCCTCCTTATTCTTAGCAATGATCTTCATTTCTCTGCAATGAAAACAGAATCTTTAGGCAAAAGCTTTTAAAACTAGGCCAGGTGTGGTGGTTCACACCTATAATTCCAGAACTCTGGGAGTCTGAGGTGGGTGGATCAATTGAGCCCAGGAGTTCAAGACCAGCCTGGGCAAAATGGAGAAACCCCCGTCTCCACAAAAAATACAAAAAATAGCTGGAGGTGGTGGTGCTCATCTGTGGTCCCAGTTACCCAGCTACTTGGAGCCTGAGGCAGGAGGATTGCTTGATCCAAGGGAAGCAAGGTTGCAGTGAGCCATGATTGTGCCACTGCACTCCAGCTTCCAGCCTGGGCAGCAGAGTGAGACTCTCTCTCTTTCTCTCTCTCTCTCTCTCTCATACACACACACACACACACACACACAAACTTCCAAAACTACATTATTACCTACAAATGTATGTTTAAATGTCTCCTTCTCCCATGTTACTGATAGAGGTATTTCTTGTGCAAGACTAATCCTTTCCTCTTTAGATTGTGTCTAACACACCTTCCTAAGTAGACTGAAGCCCCAGCTCTTGTTGCAACACATTTTTGGTGCTAACTTCTTTTCACCAATCTGTCTTCAATTTGTCCCTTAAATTTTAGCAGTTCCTCCACTCTCTGGCAAATGCCCTTTTCTTTTCTTACTGGTTTACTCTGTAATCAGTGTCTCCAATGTCTTCAGTTTCATTACCATCCGTAAGTAATTCCCCCCACACCGATATATATGTACAGCCACTGTCTCCCTGGAGCTTCGGGCTTATGTATCACAGCTCCCTAGTAAATTTTCATATGTGGATGACTCACATCCACCTTAACCTGTTCCAAATTGAACTCACCTTCTCCTTAAAATCTACTCTTCTAAGATTCCTTATTTTAACAAAAGGCATCACAATCTACAGATTTGCCCAAATTAGCATCAGGGATATTTACTGTCTTTAACTCTTCCCTCCTATTTTCCATAAGCAACAACATGCCCTGAAATTTATCCATCTTAAAAATGCTTCTCTCCCTTCACTTTATTTGCCCCCCTCAACTCTTCTTTAAGAACAGGTCCTACTATCTCTTATCTACGTTCCTTCAACACTCTAGGCATTGGTCCCATGGCCTCCAACCCTTTTTCCATCTACTGCAGTTCACTACACATCCAGAGTGATCGCTCTTAAATCAAAACATGAGCAGGTTAGTTTTACAACAATTCAATGATTTTCTTTAACCTTCACGTCAAATTCATACTTGTTGAAATGTTTTATAATGATCTACAAGATTCAGCTTCATTTTATTTCATAGGTTTTCTCCAATCATTTTATCCTCTGCTTAAATTGCCCAGATAGACCAAAATATCTGTTTAGTTTTTGGGTAAGTCATGTTTTCATTTGCTCTTGCAATTGATTTTTACAGTTATATCTGTCTACTCCCCTGACCTCTTCTAGGTCACTCCGGGTCACAATCAGACATTTTTCCCTGAGTAGCATTTACGTATACACGGATTCGACACTTCTTCCCATTCTGTGTTTCTCTAGCTCCTGGTACCCCCTCCAGGCTCCATTTATCTTATTGTTTTGTTTGAATAATTGTCTGTTTAACTGACAATATTATTAATTTCACTGAAATTGAGATAAATGCCTCTTTCTGTATCATTTTTATCTTTACAAATTGATAAAGAGAAGACACCCAATAATAGTTATTAAAAAAAATTAACTGTTTTCTTCTCAGGTAGTAAATATAGAATATGTTAATATAAAAGAGACATTTTACTCTTCTTAAATATTTAAATAACTTATGGTTTTGCAGTGTAGCATCATGATTAGAAAGCAGAAGTTATAAAGAAGAAAAAACTCATTTGAATACTCTGAAGACATTCTAAAAGTCAGAAATGTCTAGACATAGAATGTCAGAGCCTAGGAGGATGGGAATCCTGCACATCCAAGGCTGCACGCTGACCATGGAGGAATCATGTAGAGACAATTCATTTATGTAGTGAGTTGTATTAGGATTCCACAAAAATGTGCTGCCTTGTGAACACTTTGAAGACACTGAAAAAGGTTTGAGAGTCACATATATTATTCAAAACCTGCATTCAATTTTGCCAGGGGTAACAGTGAGATCTTAATCTGCATGGGGGAGAAATGGTGTCAGCACCTGTTGTTGGTCTACACTAATATTCATTTACCCCAATTCTGAAGCTGTCTGTTGGCATTAGTAGGAATAAGAACAAACACGTAGTTAAGCTTGCAGTAAGACATCTCAGAGACACCATGATTCAATCATGATCTCCAAACTCTGGGGGTTGTTTCTGAGGGTATCTTAATGTTTCTAAGAGAATGAAGAATATAAATTTAGAAGCAGGACCTGCTTCATAGAATGCCACTAATACAGTCACATAGAGCGTGCGCTAGGGGCTTAATGTTCTGTGGTTGCTGTCCTGAAACTCTTAGTAGTTTTATCACTGAATTTGTGTTTCATAAGATATGTCTGATAGAACAATAACGCACGTATGAGGGGCTTGGTGTTTCAGCCACACACAGTCCCAGCTCTCACTGCCTCCTTGCCCACTGAGCTCCCTCCCTTTGCCCCTGCTCCATAATCACAACTACTCCCCAACTGAAACAGTTATCAGGAAATCTTAGGTGTGTATATGTGGATGAGTACATTTTGCTGTCACCCTCTGTTTCTTGGTGAATACTTGAAATCAGGGGAGGGTTGGGTCATCTCTGTGCTGAACAAATCAGTGACCATCCCATTTGTGGCTTATAAGGTCATGGTGCCTTTGCTGGACAACTCTGCAATGGCCTCTCACCCACCTGCAATTTAGGTACTGAGCATATCAGGCAGAGAGGTTACAGGGAGGTTGCAATGCCTTGGGTGGCACCTGTCCTCCATGGGTTGGGAAGGTAGGCTCTCGGAAGGGATGTTAATGTCCTCTTCCTCAGCTGGTGTCCTGACTTTTCCTTTTGCTCTGGGCCCCACAAATTACATAGAAAGTATTATCTGGAAGTCAAACACATATTCATTAAAAAGGAGCTTCTAAGCTCCTTTTTAAAAGGGAGCCTCTAAACTCCCTTTTAAAAGGGAGCAAGTTAATGACAGTGGAAGTGTGATTTTTTTTCTATAAATGCTACATATATCTATCTGTGTTTACATTTAATGAAAGATTTTCATACAGATAAGCTTGGAAAGATAAAAGGAAATTTTGAAAAATTTAAGACAAGGAGAGATTCTATAAGGAAATAAATAGTTAAGCATCAGAAATGTGAGGTACTTTCATGCTTGAGTTTAAGTATGTATTTTTAAAGTCTTTTATAGCCAAACATCCTTAAGGAATCTGTGGTACCTTTACACTGTGATTCTAGTCTGTCTCTTTCTGTTAACATATTTATGTTTTCTTAATTTTGCAGTCCTATAATAACACAATGCATAGAGTAATTGGATATATGACTTTTGCTACTTCAAATCTCTAAAAGGTTATTCAGGTACATAGAGTAAGTTGCTGTCTTCAATTTGGCAGGACTAGTATGATAAACTCTAGCTTGTTGAGTCTGTTTCAAAAATTAATTTAAAAAACCTTTAACTCACAT
>NW_012115910.1:1238641-1270595 GCF_000951035.1 Colobus angolensis palliatus
TTGGTTGATACGTGGCCCAATAATAGGTTCTTCTCTGTTGTCCACACCCTCATCTTTGAGGCTTAAAAGGCCTTGGGTGTCTCCTATGAATGCAAATAAACCAGAATTTGTTGGGACAGGATGCATCCCAGTAACTTCCTGTGAAATACTAACTGATTAAATTTCAAGTGCCCAACCATCTTTTTGGTC
Source organism: Colobus angolensis palliatus (assembly GCF_000951035.1). Taxonomy (NCBI): domain Eukaryota; kingdom Metazoa; phylum Chordata; class Mammalia; order Primates; family Cercopithecidae; genus Colobus; species Colobus angolensis. The sequence goes on from NW_012115910.1 coordinate 1,238,831, forward strand.
CATCACCTCTTGGGACTAATTCATGGAAATTAAATGATACATTAACTTAGAGGTCAAAGTCAAATGCGCTGCCCCAGGCAGAAATTTTTGTTCAAATTTCCATTTTGCTTGAAATAAAACTCCTCTTACACTTCAGTAGCCTGAATCCAACTTCCAAGCTCTGTGGTGACTGGTAAAACATCCCCCAAAGTTCTTTTCCTGGACAGAGAATCCTATTCTGACATTCATTGACCCAGAAAACCCTTGCTGCCTTGAGTGCTGCCTGTGACAGCAATCAACAAGTTACAAAGATTTTATCCAAATCAGGGTTAGATAACTGGGCTTGGGACAGTTTAGTTCATGTGGATATAAACTCTCCTCTCATTTTAATACCACTATCCTTCTGAAGTTACGGTGTACAGAGGTATGAAACTATGAAATGAGAAGGCGAACATAGGTTAACCAAAACTCTCAATAAAGATAATAGTATACTAAATCATCTTTGAATTTAGAAGTAATTAAGATATATAGCAGAGATACATTAAAAGATAATAATAAATGTTAAAATAATAAAATTATAGAGACGCTTGAGCACTCAACAATAACAAAAAGCCAACATCATATGGTATCTTGGCATCAACTTCTAAGCTAATAACCCTCTACTCTTCCACACAGATAAGTAAATTATTTTAAATAGTATTTCTTTGCTTTCAATCCTTAGACAAATTTGACTGCTTCACACAAATATGGGGCAGGATGATTGATATGGTTTGGCTGTGTCCCCGCCCAAATCTCATCTTGAATTGTAGTTCTCGTAATCCTTACATTTTGTGAGAGGGACCCAGTGGGAGGTAATTTTATCACGGGGGTGGTTACCCTCATGCTGTTTTTCTGATCGTGAGTTCTTGTGAGATCTGATGGTTGTATAAGGGTCTTTCTCCTCTTTTACTCAGCATTTCTCCTTGCTGCCGTCATGTGAAGGACATGTTCTCTTCTTCTTCTTACGTGATTGTAAGTTTCCTGAGACTTCCCCAGCACTGTGGAACTGTGTGTCAATTAAACCTCTTTTCTTTATAAATTACCCAGTCTTGAGTATTTCTTCATAACAGCATGAGAGTGGACTAATATAGTTCTCATAAACATCCTTCAGATAAGTTGGACAATTTCATTTATCAGTGACTCTCATTCTTTCCAATTTTTTTCAGGGCTTTTCCAGGGCTTCTCTTACAGATTGGTGGGATTCACACTTCCTTCTTGACATTCAGGTGTCCGCCTTCTCCTACACTGGTTAAATTCCCCAGTATGTCTCCACTCATGTCTTTCTTCTTAAAACTGACCCCACATCCTTAGTGTTCTGATGTCCCACACTCCAAATGTCACCCATTCACATGAATCTATCAAGGCACTGTAATTTTAACAGATTTTCCAGGAGTAAAAAATGGTAAATTATATCACATGCTTTTGAATCCCTGAGTTAAATCTCCTCAGCTGAGTTCAGCTGCAGCTATGGGGAACAGTTTCCTAGAACTCAGCCTCAGGCTGAAAGCATCCCACGTCACTGTCATTGTTTCCTAATAATCATCTCCAGTCTTCTCGGAAACATGCTCAACTGACATACAAACGTAGTCTGAAAATTGGAGGAGGGAACACTCTTGAGTACAATGCTTCATTCTCCTTTTCTTCATATGAATAATTCTTAGAGGCATTATTTCTAGCCACTATCAAGTTATGTGTATATGTGACCCACAGTCCGATGTCACCTACCTCTATTGTACCACGGAGGCACACCAAGGTCACACCTTTGACTTCAGGTATTTGGAGGCACACTGAGAACCAAACCCAGATCTGGCTCAGAGATGGTTCTGCTCAATATAAGTTGAATGATCTGATTATGGGCTGATGTACTAAGCCCCAGTCAAAGAAGAGGAGGTTTGGACATGAGAAATAATATTCCCAGAGGGTAAGGTGAATGGTATGTAGTGATTGTCTACTTTGTATGGGGGCAACAAAGGTATTGTGATAAATATACACATGAACTTCTGAGCTGTGGCAAAGAGTTGGCCATTTAGTTAGGGTCCTGGAATGACCTAGACCAAAAGGTCTGAGATAAAGGCAAGAGGCCTGAGGACAGACCTAAAGAGTAGGTCCTTACTGTGTAGTTATGAGGTCACAAGGCAAGGCCCTCAGGAGAACACTGTGTAGTTATGAGGTCACAAGGCAAGGCCCTCGGGAGAACACTGCAGAGCAAGAATTTCACCATTAAGTAATCATCCCATACCGAGGATGTCAGCCAGACTCTATCCTTGGTCTCCCAGCACTTGGATATGTGCCCATAAAGAGAGTAGCTATTGGGGTGACAGATATAACACTTGGATCCTCTAGCAAAGTTTCACTCTTACCAAGGCTGGCCTTGGCTGCCTGTGCCTGACTACTACTCTGTCTTGAGGAAACTAGATATTCACTCAGTGGCAGATTGAAGCCCTTCAACTCTAGATTTGCACACAATGAAATTCACAACTAGCCCACATATGTGGTTGTTGTTCTGTTTGAGTTTTCTCTGGTTTTATCCCTATCTGAAGGCCTACAGGATACCTGATATACTGATGGGGAATCCTACATAATATTGCCTGTGTCCACGAGATGGGTTTTATGCTGAAGGAAGTGGAGTGTTTTATACATAATCATAACACCCACTGGCCCTGCTTTACTGCATTCACAGGAAGCAGCTGACCTCGCAGAGCATTGGAAAGGCCTATGGAAAGCTCTGCTAAGGTGACAGCACACCTTCCAGGTTGAAACCATGCTTCCAGGATGTGGTGTATACATTCAGCCAACCCCCATATCCTAATGTGGATCTCCACAGTAAAAATGCATGGCACCAGAAACGAAAAAGTGGAAGTTCGAGTGACCACTCTCAACTCGGCATCATCCCAGTGACTGACTTGAAGACTATTTTTTGCTTTCCTTCTCCACAACTCTTAATCTCTGCTGAACTAATCTCCAGAGGAGGAAATGTGCATAAAGGTAATTAGAACATTTTCTACTATCTGGTTAATTTGGTGTTAGTATGATGGTAGACCAACAGGCACAGAAAATAACAATTAATTTAATTAAATAAAGACTTAGTATTGACGGTAATGAGAAATAGATAGATTCCTGAGCAGACAAGGATGTGTCCCTAGCGGGGTTCAATCTTCAGGCCAAGGACAGTCTGAAGCCTGAAAACTGAGAGGCCAGTTCTGGACACAGTCCATGACTGGAGTGAGAACTTCTATCCCCTTCTTATCCACTCTCTCTCTTTTGATTCCTTCTGAATGATGCCTTTTAACCAATCAAATGGTGCCTTTTCCAAGCCTACCTATGGACCAATCAGCACACATTCCCCCATTCTAAGCCCGTTAAATCCCCGGTATGAGCCTCACAGAGAGCAACCCCCTTTTGGGTTCTCTTTCAATACTGAGAGTTTTCTTTCCGTCACTCAGTAAAATTCTACTCTGCCTTACTGGCTCTCCAGTGTCCGCATACCCTATTCCTCTTGGTCGTGGGCCAAGAACCCGGAACTCACTGAACTGCAGAAGCAAAAGAGCTGTTAAGCTCCTGCTTGCTGAGCTGGGAGTGGTGGAAGTGGAAGAGCTCTAAACACTCACTCCTGCTTGCGGAGCTATGGGAGAGAAAAAGCCACAACAGTGTGACAGGAGGGGCGATAAACCTCGATTATCACAAGGAACCAGTGTTGCTGCTATGTAATTGTATCTGAGAGAAATATCCAGTCAATCTTGGAAATCCATGGGTTCCACATCTGTGAATTCAAGCAAATGCAGACCTAAAAATTTGAAAAAAAAAAAAAAAATACAACAATAAAAATAATACAAATAAAACACAGTGTAACAACTGTTTATATAATACTTACATTTTATGCATAAATATATATATATATAGAGAGAGAGAGTTTATTTTCCTCCTTCTTGTACAAGATTAAGTATACTATGCACACTGAGTTTCACTTAACTATGTAACTTGGAAATCACTGTGTATCAGATATAGGTAGCTTCCTTGTTTGTTTTTATAACTAAATACATGTAACATAAATATTCTTTTTTCCCAATCTCTAACTATCATAGACAATGCCACAATTAATCATATTGTACATGTACCAAAGTTGTATTTCAAGTCCATGTTTAGAATAGAATTTTAGGAAATTGTCGGGACAAATACATACATAGTTATGCCAGATATTTGCACAATGTTTCTTTAATGAGAACTGTACTATTTTGCATTTCTAATATCAATGTATTAAAATTGATTTTCTATATCCTCTACTCATCAGTTTATTCTCACGCCTGTAATCCTGGCACTTCGGGAGGCCGAGGCGAGTGGATCACCAGGTCAGGAGATGGAGACCATTCTGGCTAACCTGGTGAAACCCGTCTCTACTAAACATACAAAAAATTAGCCGGGTATGGTGTCACATGCCTGTAATCCTAGGTACTTGGGAGGCTGAGGCAGGAGAATTGCTTGAACCTGGAAGGTAGAAGTTGCAGTGAGCTGAGATCATGCCAGTGCACTCCAGCCTGGGTGACAGAGCAAGACTCCATTTCAAAAAAATAAAAATAAAATAAAAAATGAAAAATATTCTGTTTAATCCCGGAGCATATCTACATATTTGTATTCTGAACTAGGTAATATTTATGCTCTTCCACTTCATTTAACAAAATTATTTTAAGTAATCTTGAAATGCATAATACAAATGGACAGAAAAAATGCAAATGGTGAATCTTTCATTTCATAGAAATTTGTATATAAAATAAAGCCACTTAAATAATGTAAAAACACAATAAAACAATACAAATGGGAATAATTTAAAATGATAATTTAAATTTTATTAGTGCATTTTAAACAAAGTAGCCAAGTGTACCTACATTTTGGTTTGTAACAAGAGTGAATAATACATTTACCACTTCTGTTAAATTTTAACTTCTGGAAATGTGTTACTGGCTTAGTCAAAATTGAGGATTTCTTTTTTTTTTTTTTTGCATTTTCTTGTTCTATACACAGTATAGTCAGAATAGCAATATTGTTTATTTCTTAGCTGATTAACACTTTTACATTCATTCATTTTTATTTTTAATATTTTCTTTCCATAAACAACAGATATGCAAATATTAGAAAAAGTATTAAACATAAGGATACTTTTGTAAAGGGCTCATACAGTACAATTTCACAGCAAATTCTAGAAATGGAGATATTACCCATTACCTTTTTACTGGGAAGATTATTGCAGGTGTCGTATACTTCCATAGTCAGGACATTTTAAACACAAATTAAAAGAGCAAATCATTTTTTACACTGTGACGCATTTGGTGTAATTTGAGTTATTTTGGATTGTATTTGTAACTAGTCTGCTATCATTAATTGTACCATATATATGTACATACACAAACACAAATACACACACACACACACAAGTACCGACAGGGGCTGAAGGCAAAGCTGGTTATTTCAGATGCCTCTTACTAACTTGAGCAAAGTTTGCGGCTCAGTCTGCATTTATAGGGAGCTAGCAGTATAACTGAGAGGTCCCCATGTTAATTTCCACACAATTTTATTAAAGGATAAGTAATAAAAATGTGGAACTTTAAAGCTTTAATGAATATTAATAAAACTCAACAATAATCATAGTAATTGTTCAAAACTTAGCTCAACACATAATTTTGGGGGAAAAGAATCATCAGTGACATCATTTAGAAACACCAGCCCTCAGTTATCAGGAAAAGCAGATAACTTTCTCATTGGTTTTATGACTGTTTTTATAGGAACTACTGACAATGAGCTTCCTCAATAACTTATGCACAAGTGTAGACTTTGCCTGTGACCTGGGGTACAGAGCTAATCCCATGAGTCAGAGTTTTCACATTCAAATGTTTAAAGCCCCAACTTTGTTATTTATATATGTTAACAACTTACTATTTGTTAAATTATCTCTCTGGATCAAAAGGTTACTATTCTTACCCTCATGTAAATAGCCTTAGGTCTCCTATCTTCATTAATCTTACATACATAATTGATTCCTATGTAATATACATTGTATTTGAAGCTTCAGTTATTCTTGTGCAAAATAAAGGCCAGGTCAAATTGGCTGTCTCAGCTTCCTCAGCAACTTAACTGTCTGTGTACCTGTGCTTCATGAAGAGAGATGATGACGATAATCACATTCACTGCTTCTTCCTCATACACCAAATTATATCAAAGTCGTATCACACCAGAAAGAGGCCAGGTCCTATGTCTGACCAGTTTGTGATTGCTTAGTTAAGTCTTGGGTTGAACTTTACTTTATTGGATAGGGGATATGTTTGTGCACCCAAAAGTACATGAGACAGATTTCCATCGATTTAGGAAGTTTATTTTGTCAAGGTTAAAGACACCCCTCTAACATAGCCTCAGGAGGTCCTAACAACATGTGCCCAAGGTAGTCGGGGCACAGCTTGGTTTTATACATTTTAGGGAGATATAAGACATCAATCAATGTGTGTAAGATGTACATTAGTTTGGTCTGGAAAGTCCCCACACTTGGAGTTGTGGGGACTTTCAGATTGAGGTAGAGAGAGACAAAAGTTTGCATTCTTTTGTCTTTGATCAGCCTTTCACTGAATACATGATTTACATATGAGAGGAGGGTAGAGGCGTAATCACGTGTCTTAGTTTGGATTAGTGAAACAGTAGGGCAGAGGAAGCAATCAGATGTGCATCTGTCTCATACAAGCAGAGGGATGACTTCCAGTTCTGTCTGTCTTTTGTCCACAAGAAATTTTCTTATGGCAAATTTTGAGGGAGGTATGCAGTTTGTGTGTGTGTGTGTGTGTGTGTGTTATTGTTGTTGTTATTGTTGTTTTATTTTTGTAGCTGTCTTATTTAGGAATAAAACGGAGAACAAATTTGCTTGAGGCAGGTCTCAGCCTTACTTCCCTTTGGCTTAGTGATTTGGGGGGGTCCCAAGATTTCTTTGCCTTTCACACAGTAATCTTAGGAGAACCAGAGAACAACCCTCCATTGTAAGATAATGAGACAGTCCCTTCAATCTAGGCGAGAAGCATGTCCAATCTGCAGTGACTGACAGGAGGGCTCAGTTGGTGGAGTTGGGTTGCCCATGGCTGCCTGTGAGGCAGGAGAATAGGATCTGGAGGCAGGGAACCTGAGGCTGATTCACGCTGACTTCCTAGATCGAAATCAAAAGGAAAACCCCCACTTTCCACACCTAAGTAACAAAAGGACTTGAGGCTAATCCAGAAAATTTGAAGTATCTCTGACTGGTTGCTTTTCACAGTCAATCAGATGCTTGTGTAGGGTGTAACCTTTGTAACTTCAGTTCAGCCTCTGATTGGTTGCTTTCCACAACCAAAAGACTGATTGCTGGCCACTATATCATTTACACAGGGTGTATGTAAATGAGTAACTGAGTAACCAATGGGAAACCTCTGGAGGGTATTTAAAAATCAGAAAATTCTGTGAGGGGGCTCTTGAGCCCCTGTGCTTAGACCTGCTCCCACACTGTGGAGTGTACTTTCATTTTCAGTAAATGTCTGCTTTTATTGCTTCATTCTTTCCTTGCTTTGTTTGTGCATTTTGTCCAATTCTTTGTTTAAGAGCTAAGACCCTGGATGCCCTCCATTGGTAACACTAGAAGGTTGGTCAGGATTCAACCAACCTCTGTAGCATAAAATAGGACAAGCAAACCAGCATTTAGAGGTACTAGCAATGACCAATTTCAAGCTCAAGAAAGGTGGGTGTGGAGGGGTTGGCCATGTTTTCAGCTCTATTAGAGATCTACAAGGACAACTGATGCAGGGAGAAGAATGGTCCCTTCTCTAGGCCACCACATGCTTCGGCTGTTTAACAGCACATGCCCGTGGCCAGGAGAATGAGAATGTCATGAGCAGTCTGAACATTAGAGGAGGCAGGCAGTAAGAAGAAAGAAATTGCAAAGGCTTCTATGAAGTTCACAAATGACTAAAAAGTCTGAGAAACTCTCAGAAATAGCTGGGAGACACTCAGATGAGCTAAATCATGGCAGACTATGAACTAATTTTTGATTCGTACCCAATTACTGTTTTACATTTCCATCTAAACTAAAATGCATTTTGTTTTAAATTAACAGGAGGATAACCCAGCTGCAAATTCAGTAGTTAATTGTGTCGTTTCTTCAAACAACCTATAAAGAGGCTGGGATAATCATTGCTTCACTTTTAGTCTATTTTCAAAATATTTTGCTTTTAAACTACATAATATCCCCCACTTTGCTTATTCCTTTAGTGCCACCAATTCCAGTCCCCAATTGTAGCATATCAGGAAAACTATAAACTCTGCCTCTCTGTATACTCCACCTAAACAACCAATTCAAATTAAATTGTACATCACTGGGAGTATAGTAGAGATTCTCCTTTCCTTTGCTTTTGTTTTGTTTTGTTTTTTTGTTTGTTTGTTTTGTTTTGTTTTTTGATACACGGTATCCCTCTGTTGTTCAGGCTCGAGTGCAGTGGGATGATCATGGCTCACTGCAGCCTCAACCTCCTGGGCTCAAGTGATCTTCTTGCCTCAGCCTCCTGAATAGCTGGACTACAGGTGCATGCCACCACATCCAGCTAATATTTGTACTTTTTGTAGAGATAGGGTTTCCCCATGTTGCCTAGGAAGGTCTCAAACTCCTGGGCTCAAACGATTTGCCTGCTTCCACCTTCCAAAGTGCTGGGATTACAGGGGTGAGCCACTGCACCTGGCTGAGATTCTTTTCTGAAGTACATTTGCACAATGTCGCACAATGTCAAACACAAAGTCATGAGTTTTAGAGTCAATTTTTTTTTTTTTTTAAATCTTCATTACATCTCTCCAGTCCCATCTCGTCTCATAGATTGCAGCAGTCTTTCTGTGTTGGAAATGGAAAGGGTTAAAGTAAAAATAATTGAAAAATACTAGACACATCAAATAACTTGAGGTTCAAAACCACACAGATTCAAGAATACAGAGTTAAGACAAATAAGTAAAGAACAAATTACCTTGCACTTTGGTAATGCAGTGTGTTGCAATTTGTGTGCTGTGAGAAGCTGATTCTAAGATGAAAATTAGCACTGGGAAGCTTATTAGAGGATGTTCCCAGAATTAACACCTGCAGAAAGGAACTAAGGATAAAACTAATCTGTGATGCTGCCATAAGGAGTCCTTAATAAACTGCACACGGAGTTGTAAAAAGAAGCCCTGAGTTGAATCAAAGGAGGCAGAACTTTATTCTCTCACGTGGTTTAGTCAGGCCATGAATGTCATTCTATAAGAAGGCATGACTCTGGGTGAGGCAGGACTCCTGAACTGAGGCAATCTCTGTAGGGGTGACAGCTACAGGCTTTCTACTGGAAGTATCACATACCTGGGAAAGGGAGTTGTTCATTCCTGTGAGAATATGTGGTGGACTCATCTTAGCATCTGCCACACTGTGATTAGTTGGTCAAGTGAAAATTACGGGGGAAAAAAGTTCCTGTCTGCTTATGGAAAGGTCCAAGACTAAAATGAGAATTTAATATATTTGGAAATTTCTGGTACTTTCAATGACCATAATAGTAAGAGACAGTAGATGAGATTGGAGAGGTACAGAACATGCTATGTATGCTCCACTAAGAAACTTGATGTTTATCTCATTGAGTGACCAATGAGAAACTGAGAAACCACCGAATGATGGTGAAGCTTGAATTAGAATCATGCAATTTACATTTTATAGGTAGCTCAATTTATTTATGAAAGTCTAACGCTTTTGAGTTCACTATACACTATGAAAGCATAAAAAGTATGTCTTCTTAGCTATTTTTTCTTTTTTTCTTTCTTTTTTTTTTTTTTCTTTTTTTTTGAGACGGAGTCTCGCTCTGTCACCCGGGATCTCAGCTCACTGCAAGCTCCGCCTCCCGGGTTTACGCCATTCTCCTGCCTCAGTCTCCCGAGTAGCCAAGTAGCTGGGACTACAGGCGCCCGCCACCTCACCTGGCTAGTTTTTTGTATTTTTTAGTAGAGACGGGGTTTCGCCGTGTTAGCCAGGATGGTCTGGATCTCCTGACCTCGTGATCCGCCTGTCCCGGCCTCCCAAAGTGCTGGAATTACAGGCTTGAGCCACCGTGCCCGGCCCTTAGCCATTTTTCTGTACCACACAACCTTGCAGATTCTAGTTGTTCAATAGATTTGGAAAAATGAATAAATAAATGGAACTATTTGCATGGTTGGGTGGTGATGGGCTTGATTTGAACATGTGGTGACCATGAGGACAATATCAAAGATCAACAATATACAATTTGAATTTTATTCTTATTAGAGGATGTTCTTGGAATTAACACCTGTGGAAAGGAGTTAAGGATAAAACTATACTCAAAATAAACATAAAACATATTTGTACTCAAAATAAACATTAAAAATTTAACAGTTGTTTTAAAATACAAAGGACATTAAGTAAAATTCGGCATTTAAGAAATGCTCCCAAGGGCTCAAGGCTTCATGCCCATTTCTATAGTTTGTGATCCTTATGTCATTGCTAATTGGAAAATATCTTTTATGTATATTACCTAACATGGTTATTATATTAGAACAAGTGTTCATTGCACTTTTAATCCAATATCTTACTAGAGACAACAAGGTCAAGAAACAGGCAAAAATAATTTCAAATAACAAACACCACAACCACAAAGGTGAGCCAAAAAAGCAAACACTCGATGACATTCTTAATTATTAAACAGCACTTATCTTGGCTGAGTATGACTACTGTAAAACAAATATATCTATTTATAGTGAGAATATATTTTAATACTAATTCAGACAATCAAATCTACTCTCGCCATATAACCCTTTTCTTAGAATTGTCTGCATTCGAAATTTATGTAGGTATTCACAAAGGTTTCCATGCCTGTAATTTTAGTCTCAGAGTGCAGAGAGTGAGAAAATAAAACAGGAAAGTAGATACTTGGAGAAGTAATGGCTAAGTATTTCTTGGTGAAATATACCAACCTAAAAACTCAAGAAACTCAGGGAACCCTAAGTACGAAAAAGGAGAGTCCACGAGTTACACCACAGTCAAACTTCTGTAAACCAATCATGCAGAAAAATTGAAAAGTCAACAGAGAAGAAAAGTATACGTTACATTAAAGGAAACAATTGTATGAATATAATTCAAGAAAATTCATCTGATAAGATAATTCAAGTATAATTAGAATGACACATGAACTTGGATCTGAAGAAATGAAGAAAACATGAAATGACAAAAGTATTATTAATTATAACAATCTCTTTAAAATTCTCTTAAAAGTTTAAAGAGACACAATGGATAGGTTAAAGCAAGAACTGTAACATTGTGAGATCGATAACATACGTATATCCAAAATATATTTCAACAATGAGGCAAGAGGTAAGAAGAATTACACTGTAGTAAATTGCTCATATTTTATATGAGGTGGTACAACATGAACTCAAAGTAGACTATGATATTTTAAATAAAACTACTGTAATTTTCACAGCAATACTGAAAATAATTTTTAAAAATTATAACTAAAATGTGGGAATTAATTGAATTAAAATACTAAAATAAAGACAAGTCCATTAGTTTCCTAGCACTACAGTAACAAATTACCACAAACTCAGTGACTTCAAGAACACAAGAGACTTATCTTTTTTTTTTTTTTTTTTTGAGACAGAATCTCGCTCTGTCGCCCAGGCTGGAGTGCAGTGGCCAGATCTCAGCTCACTGCAAGCTACGCCTCCCGGGTTTATGCCATTCTCCTGCCTCAGCCTCCTGAGTAGCTGGGACTACAGGCGCCCACCACCACGCCCAGCTAGTTTTTTGTATTTTTTTTTTTTTTTTAGTAGAGACGGGGTTTCACCGTGTTAGCCAGGATGGTCTCGATCTCCTGACCTTGTGATCTGCCCATCTCCGCCTCCCAAAGTGCTGGGATTACAGGCTTGAGCCACTGCGCCTGGCCAAGACTTATCTTACAGTTCTGGGGGTAAGAAGTCTAAAATAAGTCTCAAAAAGCTTTGAAAATTGAAGTACTTAGGTATTTTTTTCTGGAGATTCCAGGGATCTGTTACTTGACTTCTAACTTCGAGAGGCTGATATTCCTTGACTTATGGTTGCATCACTCCAATATCTGCTTCTGTCATCGCAAGTTTTGCCATTTGACTCTGACTCTTTCCACATCCATCTCATATTGACAATTGTGATCACAATAGGTCCACATGGTTAAATCAGAATAATATCTGCATATGAGTCTCTTTAACTTATTCACGTCTCCAAAATTACCTTTGCCACATTCACATCTCCTAAATTACCTTTGCCATTCATAGGTTCTGAGCATTACTAAAGTAGACATATCAGGGTGGAGGAACATTATTTAGCTTACCACTGTAAGAAACTTGAAACTGAAAGAAAAGAAATGGGATACATAGAAAATAAAGAGTAAAGTGATATACTTAAATTCAATTATACATAGTTGTATTAAGATAATCACACACTAATGTATGATTACATTACATGAAGTGAACTAAACACTTTAAACACAAGACAGATTGTCAGAAAGGGTTTTAAAAAAACAGGATTTTTAAAAAGATCCAAATATGAGCAGAGGGAATGCACATCAAAAGATGTAGAATCAACCTAACTGCCCATCAACCAATGAGTGGATAAAGAAAGTGTTGTACATATATGCATGGAATATTACTCAGCCATAAAAATGAACAAGAATGTGTCTTTTGCAGCAACTTGGATGCAACTGGAGGCCATATTCAAAGCAAAGTAACTCAGGAATGGAAAAGCAAATACCACATGTTCTCGCATAAAAGTGGGAGGTAAGCTACGGTATACAAAGTGGTATACAGATATTGGAGACTCAGACTGGGGGAAGGTACCAGGGGAGTGAGGAATGACAAATTACCTAGAGAGTATCGTGCATACTATTTGGGTAATAGTAGACACTACATGCCCAAACATTACCACTATAAAATTCATTTATGTAACCAAAAACTACTCATGTGCTTAAGCTATTGAAATGAAAAAATAAACAAACAAACAAAAAGAAATGCACTTCAAATATAAACAAACAGATATAATTAAAAGTTATGTAACCAAAAACTACTCATACACTTAAGCTATTGAAATGAAAAAATAAACAAACAAACAAAAAGAAATGCACTTCAAATATAAACAAACAGATATAATTAAAAGTTATGTAACCAAAAACTACTCATACACTTAAGCTATTGAAATGAAAAAATAAACAAACAAACAAAAAGAAATGCATTTCAAATATAAACAAACAGATATAATTAAAAGCAAAAGGTTAGAAATAAAAGACATATCATGCAAATTGTAAGAACAGGAAAGCTGGTATGACTATTTTAATACAAGACAGAGACTTTACGACAAAATCAGTAATAGTGTTAAATAGGAATATTTTATGATGAAAGGTTCAATTCATCAGTATGATGAGCTATGTAACTAATATAAATAGTTTCAAAGTGAAGCAAAATATGATAGAATAAATGAAGAAATATATAAATCTTTAAACATAGTCAAAACTTTTAATGTTCCTCTCAATAGTTGATAGGGCAAATAAACAGAATTTCATAAGGATGTGAAACACCTGAATAACATAATTAGTGAATCAAAAGAAACTGACATTTATAGAACAAAGTACCTTTATAACTATAGAATACACATATTTATCAATTGCTTATAAAACATTCACTAAAATAACAATAGTCTGAGCCACAAAACAAATCTCAATAACTTTCAAAGGATTAAAATAATATGGTGTGTACTCTGTACAAATGAAATTAAAATAGAAATCAATAGTAATACCTAAAAAGTAGCTAAATATCTGAAAATTATAATGTATTTTAAATATAACTCATGGATCATAGTATAATTTTCAATGAAAATTTAAAAATATTAGTTTCATTTTAAAGCACCATGGAGGAGAAATATACGTATTTAAGTGCTAGTACGGTGAAAGAAGGAAGGTTTAAAATCAATAATTAAGTTTTAAATTAAATTATAATTGTTTTCACCCTAGTAAGTGAAGAAATAGCAAGTTAAACTTAAAAAGTTTAAAAGCAAAAAATAAAAATGTATCTCAAAATTATTGTTTTGAATAAAGGAAGCCTGGCATCAAAAAAAAAAAAAAAGATATTGTTTTTGTTTAATTTTATCATTTTCTTGAAGCTCGAGAACAGGTAAAGCTAACCTATGGTGCTAGAAAAAAAGCAGCAGAAAATGACAGCATCCATGACCTAGTCATTCAAACAAAAAGCCTTGTAGTTTCTCTCCTCTCACTTCCAAAACCAAGCGTGAATGACTCACCGAACACTGCTTCAATATTTTTCACCTCTTTTATTTCAGTTATTTCATCTTTTGCACTGATATTGTAGCAGTCTAAGCCATGATTCTCCCTCTTTGTGGTGATTACATCAATATAACACTAGGTTTTATTTTTTATCTGTAAAATATTAAGAAAATGACAACTGTATGCCAGGTAGGCCCTGTGACACTTACAAGAGGTAAAAAAGAGCTATCAAATATACATGATCCCTCTCTCATGAGGTTTACTGATAAACTGAAAAATAAACATTATTCAAATAGTCAGATGAAGGAATACCAAATAAGAGAACTGCATTCCTGCTATGAATAAAGAGTATGGAGTGGCAGCCGAGTATGTTACAAGCGTATGCACAATGCTGCAGGAAGGTAAAGACATGCTGAGAAAAAAGTCACATTATCGAGATCCTGAAATGTGGATAGAATTAATTTAGTTAAAATAAGGCTTCACATTTCACACAGAGGAAACAGCATGACCCCATTTCTATGATGTGAGACGAAGCATGGCACTTTTAAGGAACTGAGAAATGGCTGGAGTGAAGGAGCATAGACGGTGGAGAGAGAGTGGAGGTAGACAAGACAGAGGTCTGGTAGGAATGAGAATATGTAGGCCCTTGTAGACCATGGTAAGTATTATCTTCTTTAAACCAGTGTAATATAATCAGAAAAGAGATGTTATGATATTTTTAGTGATTCTTGTGTTTTCAGAGTGCATGTGAGGAGCACAAGAGAATGCTTTGTGTTACTCCTGCTAGGAAAAATCTGTGCTTTGGATGGGATTTGTGGAGCAAAGAGGACCACTTCATGTATAGATGAGAGGTAATATACAAACAGCAGGGTGGTAGTTTGGATATGGGAGACATAGAAGACAAGCAGATATTAGCGATATCTGCCTGACTTCTGTGTGGCAGATTAGGAGGGACATGCAAATGTCCTTCTATAAAGAAATAGGAGCAGAAAAAAATAATACCAATTCTACATATATGATTCAAGAACATAGAAATAGCTTCTAGCTCAATATATGAGGCAAGCATTATGCTCATCCTAAAGTCAGAAGAAGAAAATGCAAAATAAGAAAACTATAGAGCAATATTCCTTGTGAACATATTTTCAAAACATCTCTTAAAATTTAGGAAATAAAATACTGCAAAATATAAAATAATAAAACATTACAACTAATTGGCTCCATAGCAGGAATTCAAGGGAGAATTAGCATTGAAAATCAATCCTTATAGTTTGCTTCATCCTCAACAAGGGCATCTAAGAAAAATCTATAGCTGGGCAGAAAAGAGTACATAGTGTACAACTTCGTCTATGTGAGACTAGAAGAGAAAGCAGTGAATACACAGAGAATGAAGAGCTGTGGCTGCTTATAGCAGAAGGCTGAGGGATAGGTTGACTGCAAAGGAGCATGAGGGTGCTATTTGTGGTGAGGGACAGCTTCTAGACATTGAATGGAATGGTAATTAGATCATTATTTACATTCATCAAAACACATCCACCAAATTGTGTTCATCACACTCAAAATGATTGCTCAATAAAGCTTATTTTGAAAGTGAGAAAAAAAGTGTCAGGAAAAGCTAAAAATAATAAAATATAGTAACTGAAGAGTAAGAGATTGGGGGAAAATAGAGTAATCTGGAATTTTGAAGCATTATTCTCAATAAAAGTAATTATCATTATGTAAGTTAGTTAATGCACAAAAATGCTCTCTGTGCAATTCATTATTTTTAAGAAAACAGGGAGAAAACTTACCACAATTTATTTAATTGTATTATTATTTAGTTTTCATTCACATAGAATGATCTGAATCAAAAGGAAAAAAATATTAGTACAACAGTAACAATTCTAAAAAATAATGTGTAGATTAGGTTTTACCTGTTTATTATTTTCTTATTTCAACAAAATGAAAACAGTCATGGATCATATAATAACAGTTATGCAGCAAAAAGTGAAATCTGTAGTGCTGAAGACAAACTTAAAGAAAGCTTGAAGTGGAAGATACACTTGTAAAACATTGAATAAGTGGACAAAGAATAACTCATGGACAGAATGAGAGTGAGACATTTAGAGACGTTAAGGGGCGAGTATCAGTATTCAACTTACAAGTGTTTAGAGTAACTAAAAAATAGACTATCCAAAAGACAACTAGTGTGACTACCGCATGTGTTCTAAATGCTAAAACTGCATTTTGGTATTAAAAGCCGGGTAATCATAACATAAAACTGGGCTTTCTCTCACAAGACCTCTAGTTCTATCACCACATTCCCTAATTCTGAAAACTCTGAGACATTTCTTGAACTCTCTCTTCACTGCTGCATTGCATCAGCCGCTTTGCTTCCTCTCTTGATTCCATTAGTGGTTTGCTACTTCTTACTACCGACACTGAAAGGGGCAATGACACTTCGCAAGTCCCCTGAAGGCACTGACTTTAATGTTGGCAAGAGCTTGTGCCCTGCTGCTGGGAGCTGGTGCCCCACTGCTGCTGCTGTTCCCTGAGGTCTACGTCACAAGACTGAATGATCCTGGAAGTTGCCTTCATCTTATCCAAATACTAAAAGTAATCACTCACTAATTAGTTAATTCAACTATTTATAAATAACACATATTTATTTAGCATTCACTAGCCCTGTCACAGGCTCTAGGCAAGGGGTCAACTAAGCAGATAAGGTCTTTGAAAACAAATTCTCATGGCAACAAAGGCTGTGAAAATTAGAATCCAACATTCTTTTAATTTTCACCTGGTTTGTATTTCAAACACCTCACTCTGATGTAGGCATAAAAACATGTGATTATGCCACAAGGGAATCTAATACAGTGTTCGGAAATGTCTTATTTTGCTTCCCTTTGACTTTAAATACGTGAGTTTATCTACATCCTACCCTTGCCATTGGTATTAACTTTTCCCCATAAGCTTTGGTCGCTCGTGGAGGCTGAACACTTCAATCCATATTCCCAACTCTCCCAGATCAAGATGTGTCTGAAACATTCAAGGGAACACAGTTCAGTTTAACTAAAATGGGGTCCTTATTACAAATGGTATAGTGGAACAATTTCAATAATTACATGGAAAAATAATCAATACAAAATCTGATATTTTACATTGAGAGTAATCCATATGTTCTAGGCAAAGATTCTGAGATCACCACCTGGAAATTCCTTTAAAAAAATCAATCTTTTTTTTTGAATATTCTCATCAAAATCTGAAGCTAATTGCAGAGGGGTAAAAAGAAGATCAACTTCCGATGTTCATTTTGCAACAGTAAATATCATTAAATATAGAAACAGTCAACCAACATGAATGTGGTCCAAGAAGCCCATACATATTCCAAATGATTAGCATATGAAAGCCACAAAAGGACATCTAAATTATGTCATTTATTTGATATAATACCCATATTCCTATGCTGCAAAAGGTGCCAAAACATAATATTTATTATGATAAGGAAGTAGTGAAATCTTGCAATTAGTGACTGTTAAGCTTAATTTGAACGACCACGTTTGGGAGATTTTAGGACAGGGTAATGAATCTTCAGTTATGTAGAGTTTAGGTTATTTTCCAAATCTCATGTTCCACTAAAATGAATTATACTTTAAGAAATGACTGTGAAAATAAATTTTTATTAACAGATACTTTTAAAAGATATTAATTTATAAGTTTAGAATAAATGACACATTTATAAAAGAATGATGACTGCCAGTACGAAAAGGCGTAATATGTTCATCATGCATGGTGAACAAAGAAAAGGTTAAAATTGTCATTAGGAGTTTCTTTTTGGCAAGGGCTTTATGCTTTCACTTACAACATATACTTTTAGAATGCTATGGGGAACTCATAAATTTATTCCTAACATTTTAGAATAAAATATTTAAGTAGTACTAAAATTAATATGGCACTGGAAAATAAATGCACTTTGCATTCATCATTAGGTAGAATGTAAATGAATAGCCATTAATCAGAATTTATATCTCATACCTCCTAACACTGATAAAAAATATTAGGACATATTCTAAATGGATGAACAAATTACATTTTCTTTTATAAAATATAGCCAGTGGTTTTGGAAAAATAAAATGTTAAAGTTTTACCGTAGACTATTGCCATTTCTTGAAAATGTCATCAATTTAAAAATTCAAATAATCATTGTGGTCAAATCAGCCTCAACTGTTATGCTTTTTATTTCAACTTCCACTCTCTTAGTTAAGTGATTTCCTAAAATAATTTTACAGGGACAAGAATATGAGTCCTATGTGGTTTTGACTAATCTGAATTATGTAATTTATATGATTGATAATGACTGAAGAAAACAATTGTCAGGCTAGCCACTGGAACTCCAGGAAAAATTTTACTGTCCCAGTCCATAATTTCACTAAATTAGCTCTTCAGTCCTTCTTGACTCTGAGACCATAGTTCCTCTTCCTCCTCTTCCCATCACCTCTTCAATATTATGATATTTGTATAGGGATAGTGTCCACCAAGAGATTATGCCAGTGACCCTTTTCACAATCATATCTCGAAATCTCCTACTTCAAAATTTACTTCTTAAAAAACTTAGAGATCTCCCCATGAATCCCTCAGTTTAATTGTAAAATGTTAGCTTTTGTTATCCTAGTAGTCCCCAGTATATCCCTCTGTTGAGTCATCTTAACTAGACTCCGGTAAGATTGTAAATACATTAAACCAATTTCTATGTATTGTTTGATTTTATATCTCATTGAACTGTTCAGGAGGTATCTAGTGCTAAATGTGATTAATATGATTGAATGAATGAATGGACGAGACATGGCTTGCAGCTGCTTTGGTCTTTCTCTTCCTTTGCCTTTTCAGAATCTCTTGAAGCTGCCCTCCAATGCTCATCCTTGTTCTTTTGGGAGAGCTCTTTCTCTCCCTCTATTTTAAATGTTCATATTTCCAAGATTCCTATTTTAAGCAACTTCTTTTATTCAGCTGTTTGTACTTTTTATCTCACTCATTCTCATCCCTTCATTTTCTACCTAAGATGAACCAAATTTTACAGGTACAATTTCCCTTCTATCTCCAGGCTATTATTCTTACTTTCCCAATAGACATCTCCAAAATCAAAATAACTTCCTCTTTCTGTGTATCATAACCCTTGCCACAGGTTGGCTTTTCTAGAAAGCACACTCTAAGGCAGAGGTTAAGAAGCAAGACATTTGAATGACAGTGCCTTTGGGATCTGTCCCTGCAGAAGGGATGATAAAAGCAGGTGTAGCCAGCGAGGGAAACTAACGTGTGATTCGGTCCTGACAACAGCGCTAGCCAATGACAATGAGGAGTTTGGACGTTAATTGAGCAGTCAGTTTTCCTGAGCGGAGTCAGGATGGTCAGAGCTTTGTAACTCCTCTCAGTCATTGCAGGTGAGTCATCCGAGGAAGACCTTGAGTTTCTGATGAGGCAATCCCTGAAAGGATGAAAGCTGCAGTCTGTCTTCTGAGCACATTCCCAGCAGTTGCATTAATTTATCCTCAAAGGGAAAACTGGAGAGTGCCTGCAATGTCCATCACGCCACTCATATTTTGTTTCCAGGCAATAAAACACATTATGATTCCTTAAGCATACCATTTCCTAATTCTGGCTTCACATACATCTAACTCACTGTTGAGTCTAAATAGCAAGGATTCTATTTTTGTGTTCGTAAGTAAGCGTTTATTTCAGTACAGTTTCAGACTTACAGAAAAATTGCGAAGTTAGTACAGATAAGTTTTGTGTAGAGAATGTGCCCTAGAAACATAGACTATAGGAGTGGATCATCAATATGAGAAAGGCTGGGGACGTTAATGTTGTTCAACACCAGTTTTCTCTACTAGTACCATTCTACAACAATATGGCACATTTGATGTAATTAATAAAAAATCAATCCATTACTGTTAAATACAGTTCATACTTTATTCAGATATTCAGATAAAATCCTTAGATGATATTACCTTAATTTTTTGGTTCCAGTATCTCATGTGATATACTGCATCACAATTAGTAGAGACCTCTACCTAATTCTTGGATGTGACAGATTCTCAGACAATTTTTTGTTGATGAACTTGACAAGTTTAAAGATTATTTATCAGATATCTTGTAGAATATTTCTCAATAGGAATTTTTCTCTGTTTACCTTATGATCAGGCTGGGGTTGTTGGCTTTTTGGCGGGAAGACCACAGAGGTAAAGTGCCATTTTCTCTCATCATAGGAAGGGTGCATACTACCACATGACTCATCTCTGTTGGCATTAAACACATTCACCTGATAGAAAGAGTGTTGGTGAGGCTTCCACGGGGGAAGGTTGACCCTTTTCTCCTCCTTCTATATTAAACTTTTTGGAAGGTATTCAGTCACTACTCATAGCACACTCTTAAAGAGTGAGAAATTATTCTCTACCTTCAAAGTGGAGTATCCACACATATTACTTACTTATATAGAGTCTATGTAAGTAAATAATGAGATAAATAAAAATGAGGGAAAAATGTAGCACTCCTTCACAGAAGAATTCCAAGTAATACACATGGATATTCCCCTTTCATGTGATAGATTATAATTCATCACTGCTTTATGTGTTTTGTTGCTCAAATAGCTCCAGCCTTGGTCATGGAAGCTCTTTCAGTAGGATCCTGAGTGCCTCTGACATACAACAGTCGCCGTAAGATTTTTAATCACTTTAGTACTTTCTTGCACCACAACGTGATACAGACTCATTTTATATATTTCCTGCACAAGTCTTAGAATAAGATATTTCTTTCAGGAGCCCAGGTTACTTTTAATGGAGAATGGTTTCAGATGCCAACATCTGGGCATGAGGTGTTCTCATTGTTGCTGGGGCTTTGTTACTTTTAAGCACTCTCTGCTAACAGAGCAAGGAGATGTATGTGAGTATTCTATGCCATCACATACACATAAATATTTCCACATGTAGCTATGTGTATGTATATTAAGCTACAGAAAAGTTTATACTGCTGTCTCCAACACTATTTCATTGCCATAGAGATCATTCTAGCTGCATCTCCTTGCTAATCTATGACCTCCCTCTCCAACATTAGGAAGTCTGGCCCCCACCATCTGCCATTTACTTGTTTAAATGTTCAATTTCAGTGTACATATATAGTGTTTTTATAATTGTTACCCCATACTCCTATGGAGTTGGGCGAATTTTGTCGACTAGACTGCAGTGATCATATGTACTTTTGACCTTACAGACTCCACTAACTTGGAAAGTTTCTAGATCAGTACCCTTTTCCCCCATGTTTTGAGTTGAGGATGTTACAAATGATTACATTGTTGTCACATTTTGCTTTCCATTCTGGATCTCCCGACCTCCTAAATGATTTATTTTTAGTTTGCATATATTAAAATTCACTCTTTGTTCTATAAACTTCTATGGTTTTTGAAACATGCATACTGTCATGCATCTATCATTAAAGTACCACGTGGAATAGTTTCACAATAATAAAAAGTCCCCTGCACTTCACCTCTTCAACCCTCCTGTCCTCCTGAACCGCTAGCAGACTGGCTTTTTTGATTTAACAATATGCATTTAAGATTCATCCATCATGGCTTGATATCTCATTTATTTTTATTGTTTAATAAAATTCCATTGTATTATTGTGTTAAAGTTCAATTTATTCATGTTTTGAAAGACATCTTAGTTTTCAGTTTTTGGTGACTAAGAATAAAGTTGCCATAAGTATTCACTGGCAAGTTTTTGTGCAAACACAAATTTTTATATCAGTTGAGTAAATACTTAGTAATACAATTGATAGATCACATAGTAAGTCTATGTTTAGCTTTGTAAGAAACTGTTAAATTGTCTTCCAAAGTGGATGTACCATGTTGCATTCTACAAATAATGAGAGTTCCTATTACTCTGAATATTTGCAAGAAATTACTATTTCTTTTAATTTTAGCCATTCTATTGTCTAGAGGTATCTCGTTGTTTAATTTTGCAATACTTTAATGACAGATGAGGCTGAGAGTCATTTCATAGGCTTCTTTGACATATGTATGTTTCTTTGGGTGAGGTTTCTGCTTATAATGTGTTCCTATTGTTTAAATTTATTTGCCTTATTATTATTGACTTTGAAAAGTTCTTTAAATAGTTTAGATTCAAGTCCTTTACCAGATACTGTGTTTTGAAAATATCTTTTCTCAGTCTGCAACTTATCTGTCTTCTCTTAACAGTGTATTGTGTTGGAGAAATATTTAATCACAATAAAGACCAACTTAAAATTTCCTCTTCCATGAGTAATGCTTTCAGTGTTTTATGTGGAATTCATTACCAAACCCGAAGTCTCATATGTATTTTCCTGTTTTCTCTAGAAGTTTTATGTTTTTGCAGTTTATTTTTACTTCAATGATCCATTTTCGGTTAATTTTTGCGAAGGGCGAAAGCTCCGTGTCTAGGTTCATTTACATATTTTTTTGCATGTGGATGTCCAATTATCCCAGTACTATTTGTCGTAAATACTATGCTTCCATTAATTAACTGACTTTGCACATTTGTCACAGGTATGTCGTTTGTGTGGCTTTAATCTCAAGCTCCCTATTTTGTTTTATAGATTTACGTGTTTGTTCTTTATACAGCTGTGTTCAATACTGTAGCTTTACAGCAAATCTTAACACAAGGTAGAAAGCCAGCTTTGTTCTTCTCCAGTATTGTGTTGGTTAATTTAAGACATTGGACATTCCATATAGACTTTATAATTAATTTGTCAATATCTATAAAATAACTTGCTGGAATTTTAAGATTGCATTGATTTTATGAAGTTGACAATAATTGACATCTTAACAATATTTTACCTTCTAATTCATGATCATGCAATATCTTTCCATTTACTTAGATATTCTTTGATTTTTTCATCAGAATTCTGTAATTAATTTTCTTCAACTTGATCCTGTATATAGTTTTTCAGATTTATATCAATCATTTTTTAATTTGGTGCTAGTGTAAATGGTATTGAGTTTTATTCAAAATTCCGGTTGTTCACTGTGGTTATATGTGAAAGCAATGACATTTGTGTATCAACCTTGTATTTTGCATCCTTGCTATAATTATTGGTTTCAGGAATTTATTTATTGATTCATTGTGATTTTCTTCACTGACAATTATGTTCTATGAAAACAGTTTCATTTTGCCTTCTTATCTATATAGCTTTCATTTTCTTGTTTTGTCTCAATGCATTAGCTATGATTTCCAGTACAATTTTTAATAGGAGTATGAGAGGGAACATCCTTACCTTGTTGCAGTCTCAGGGGAGAATTGTCCAGTTTCTCACCATTTAAAATGACTTCAGCTGGAGGTTTTATAGACTTTTTTAAGTTAAGGAAATTCCCATTCTATTCTCATTTTTGCTGACAGGCTTTAGTATAAACTGGAAATGCATTTGTCAATTTTTTGCAAATATTGATGTAATAATTTGATGTTTTCCCTTTAACCTGTTAAGATAGAATTCTTGAATGATTTGTGAACGTTGAACCAGTCATGAATACCTGGCATAATTCTAACTTGGAAATGTGGTGTAATTATTTTTATAAACTGTTGGATTATATTTGGTAATATTTTGTTTGGTATTTATGAGTATATTCAAGGGAAATATCAATTTATAGTTTTATCTTTCTTGAAATTTATTTGTCTGATGTTGGTAATAGTGTAATGCTGGCATTGTGGAATGAGTTAGAAATTATTCCCTCTGCCTCAATTTTCTTGCAGGGATTTTAGAAAATGGGTATCATTTCTTCTTTAAATTATCAGCATAAATTTAACAGTGAATCCGTCTGGAGCTGGCACTTTCTGATTTGGAAGACTATTTACTATTGATTCAATTTATTTAATAGATATAGGACTCTACAGGTAATCAGTTTCTCCTTGTGTGAGTCAGTTTTTGTATAAGAGTACCAATGGCTTTATATAGAGTGAGGTGGAAAGTATTCTCTCAGCTTCTTTCTTTTGAAACAGTTTGTGAAAGATTTGGTGTTCATTTTTTTTTTTTTAATGTGTGAATGTGTGGTGGGTTTTATCAGCAAAGCCATCTGGGTCTGGGCTTTTATTTTGGAGTATTTTTCTGATCACTAATTACAACTTTTTACTTGTTGATTTTCTATTCCAATTTTCTGTTTCTTCTTGAGTCACTTTCAGTAGTTTGCACCTTTACAGGAATTTCTCCATTTGATCTAGGTTATCCAGCTTGTTGGCATACTATTACAGCATTCTTTTATAACACTTTTTCTGGTTCTGTATTGTTAAAACTAATGGCTCTACTTTCATTCTTAGCTTTAATGTGAGCCTTCTCATTTTTTTTCTTCTTGGTCACTCTAATAGTTGCCAATTTTGTTAATCATTTCAAAGAGCTAACATCTTGTTACACTGATTTTCTCCAATTTTCTATGCCTACTTCATTTATTTCTGCTTCAAATATAATATTTTTCTGCCTTCTACTTGCTTTGGAATTAATATGCTGTTTTTTAAGGTGGAAAGTTAGGCTTTTGATTTGAGATTATTTTGAATTTTAATATAGGCACTTACAACTATAAATATTTCTCTAAGCACTCATTTTGTTGCATCCCATACATTTTTATATGTTTTTGATTTTAATCGTATCAAAATGTTTTCAGTATTTTCTTGTAATCTTTTATTTGACTTAATGGTGCTTTAGAAGTGTATTTGTTAATTCATTCATATTTGTTATTTTCTCAAATTTTAACATTTATTAATATTTTAATCTCATTCTATTGTAGTGGGAATACCTAGTTTGTATAATTTCAGTCTTCTCCAATTTATGAAAACATATTACATGGCCTAACGTATTGGTCTAATCAGAGAATGTTTCATGTGTGTTTGCAAAAAATGTGTGTTCTGATGTTCTAGAACAAGAATTTTCTAAACATCTCTTAGGTCAGGTTGGCATATTGTGGTTTATTGTTTAAATTTTCTGTTTCCTTGTTGATATTCTGCCTAGTTTTTTTATACGTTACTGAAGATCAGTTATTGATATCCCCAACTATTAACGTTTTCTTGTCTACTTTCCTTTAATTTATGTTTTATGTATTTTAAGTCTCTCTTGTTAGGTGCATATATATTTATATTTTCATATCTCCTTGATAGACACTTTTTATCATTATGAAATCTTGATTTTCTTGCTAGTAAATTTTTTAAAGTTTATTTTGTTTGATATTAGTGTAGCAACTTCTTTGATTATTGCTTGCATGATGTATCTTTTCTCATTCTTTTGATTTTAGCATATTGTACTTTTTTAATGTACATTTCCTTTAGACAGTATATAGTTGTGTCATGTTTAATTTATTCTGAGAATCTCTGCCTTTTGGTTAGAGTTTTTAATCCATTTACATATGTATATATATGTAGTATTATATGTGTGTGTAATAAACCTTACCATTTTAAACACTTTAAGTGTATATTTCAGTGGCATTTAGTGTATTCACAATGTTGTTAAATTATCACAGCTCTTTAGTTCTAGAACGTTTTCGGCACCAAAAAAGAAACTCCAAACCCATTAAGCAGTCACTCATTTCTCTTTCTCTTACCCCTTGGACACCACTAATTTGTTTTCTGTCTCTCTAGATTTGCCTATTCTGAAATTTTTGGTATAAATAGCATCTTTTGTGGCTTTTTCTTTTCTTTTTTGTTTTTTTTAAGGGGATGAGTACCTGGCTTATTCACTTGGCTTAATGATTTAAGGCTCATTCATGCTTTATCGCTTATCAGTACATCATTTCTTTTTTCGGCTGGATAATATTTCAATTTATGGATATGCCACATTTTGCTTATCCATACTTGAGGTGATAGATGTTAAGTTGTTTTCTCTTTTCAGTTATTATGAATATTGTTGCTATGAACATTCATGTACAAAGTTTATATTTGAACACATTTTTGGTTCTTTTGGGTATAATTATGTGTTTAATTGCAGGATCACGTGTAATTTTTTTTAACTTTTGAGGAATATTTAAATTGTTTTCTGCAGTGACTGTACTATTTAATATTGTCACCAGCAATGTATGCAGGTTCTAACATCTCCACATCCTCATCAACACATTTGATTTTCTGTTTCTTTTCTAACTATAGAAATAGTAGGGAATATAAACTGGTCTCTTGTTGTGGGTTTTTGTTGCACTTGCTGATACTAGTGGACTTATCTACCATTTTACTATTTAGTTTTGATACATCTTATGTCTTTTTTTTATCTCTCTACTATTTCCTTCTTTTGCATTTAATAGATGCTTTCTTGTGTGCTATTTTAATTCTCATTTTATTTCTTTCTCTACAAATTTTTACTCAGTTTCTTAGTGGTTTTCCTGGGGATTACAACTGATGTACTAAGCTAAACCAGTCAAGTTTAGATTAATAACAATCTTCAAAGGCATACAAAAATGCAAATGTATATAGAAATTAATAACTTTTATTATTATTATTTTACTTTAAGTTCTGGGGTACATGTGCAGAACATGTAGGTTGTTACATAGGTACACACGTGCCATTGTGGTTTTCTGTGCTCATCAACCCGTCACCTACATTAGGTATTTCTGCTAATGCTCTCCCTCACCAACCCTCCACCCACCAACAGGCCCCAGTGTGCGATGTTCCTCTCCCTGCGTCCTTATGTTCTCATTGTTCAACTCTGGCTTATGAGTGAAAACATGCAATGTTTGGTTTTCTGTTCTTGTGTTTATAGCTAAATAAATAAATCAATAAATATCTTGAGAAAAAATAAATCAGTTTGAAAGTAAAAAATAACAGTAATATTTAATTTTAAAGGTATACAGAACATTGTCCCATATAATTCTTTTTCTTCTCCTTCCTTTATGTATTATAAAATCACCAAATACATCATCATTATTGCATTATACAACTATTTTTTAAATTAGATAAGTTTAGGAAAGCATTACAAATAAATACAAACTTACACTGTCCCTTACATTTAGCTATGTAGTTACATACACCAGTGATCTCTATTTTTCTGACTGAATTTGAATTACTGTCTCGTGTTCTTTCATTTAAAACTGAAAGACCCCAGTATTATTTGTAAGGCACATCTGCTGGCAATTATTTATTTCAGTTACTGTTTATCTGAGAATGGTTTAATTAATCTTCATTTCTTAAAGATAGTTTTGTAGTTCATAAAATTCTTTGTTGAGGATCTTCAATTTCAGCAGTTTGAGTATATTTTCCCACTAACTTCTGTACTGCATAGTTATTGATGACAATTCAGCAGTTAGTCTTATTGACTATTTCTTGTATGTGATTAGTTGTTATTTCTCTTTCTGCTTAAAGATTTTATCTTTATCTTTGACTTCAAAGAGTTTGATTATGATATTTGTAAGCACAGATCTCTGAGTTTATCCTATTTGGAGTATGTTGAATTTCTGAGATGAGTAGAATAATGATTTTTATCAATTTGGAATAATTTGGTCATTATTTCTTTACATTTTCTCTCTGAACCCTTCTCTTTACTCCTCTGGGATTTCCATTTTGTGTAACTTAATATGCTTAATGGTTCTCCATGTGTGGCTGGCTCTTCTAATATTTCTTTATTTATTTCTCTTTTTCAGACTAGATAATCTCACAATTATCTGCAAGTTTGCTGATTATTTATTCTGCCAAATTAAATCTGCTATTTATCTCTTGCAGGTAATTTTTTTAAATTTCATGCATTGTACCTTTCAATTAAAAATTGCTCTTTGGTAATTTGTATAATTTACAAATTATTATTCATACTCTATTTGGTGAGATTTAATTTTCATACTTTTCTTCAGTTTTTAGACATGGTTTTCTTTAGTTTTCAACATCTTTATTGTAATAGATGAATAACAGTGTGTGTTTAGTAAGCAATGTCCGGGTTTCCTTAAGAAGAGTCATTGGCCAAACTTATCCACTTACATGAATGTTTAATAATTTTGTTGTTTATATGTTGAAAACTGGATTTTAAAATAACAAAATATGGCCGTTTTGGAAATCAGATTGTTCCCTCTTTCCTGATGTTTGTTATTTACTCCCTTGTTTTAAACGTATGTTGTTGTTGCATGTTGCCATTGCTGTCGTTGTACTGGTGTTATTGTTGGTGTTTAGTGATTTTCCTGAATGAATTCTGTAAATTCTGTGTTCTTTGTCATATATCTCCACTGCAATCTCTGCTTAGCTAGTTCATTAGTTAGCTAGTGATGGGACAGAGATTTTCTAAATACCTAGAACCTATGTCCCTCAGTCTTTACCAAATATCTGCATGTGTGTTTTGGGCATGTCTCCAGTGATTTAGCAGGCATTTAAAACTCCAGTGATTCACTTTCTGTTTGTGCTAAGCCTCAAGGTCAGTCAGCTGTGAGAATGTAGACCCTTCTCTGATCTTTGCTTGTCATCCACACAGCCCTGTATATTTGTGAGGCTTTCTAGAGTCTCAAGAGTATTTTAGAGATTTTCAAAATGTCCTATGGTCTTTGGATTATCCCCTCTACTTCCCCTTTTGATTTTACTCACAAACTTTAGGTTTGCCCCAGTTGTCAGTGTCACCTGAGGCAACTGTGGTTGATTTGTGGTTTTTGTTGTTGTTGTTCGTTTGTTTTTTTATTTTGTTTTGTTTTGTTTTTGTTTTAAACAAAAACCCAAGATAAAAACCGTTTACCTTGAACAGGTCAAATAAAACCAATCCCTGAGACAGGAAGTTCTAGGCATCTGACAACCAGGTGAAGTGGTGAAAATCATCTGAGAATTGTCTTTCAGGGACTCCAAACCCATTCAACCCCTACAGAGTTTGTTAGCTTGCTGTTCTCTTGACTCTCATGATGGGGAGGCTACTGATTTTCAAGACTACCACGCAGTCAAGGAAAGATGGAAAGGAATACACTAAGTTTATAATGCTATAACCCTCACTTTTCTTATCAAGGTCCTGCCATTTTTCTTGAATATACTTTTGGGAGATTGATGCAAGTCTTGAGTTAATTTTAAGAGTTTGAAATTTTTATTTTGTCAATTTTTGCCAGCGTTTTCATAGCTCTTTTGTAAGAATAGATTTTTGAATGTCCTTATTCTACTTGTCCAGAATGCTTATTCTGCTAGCCTTGTTTACTCCATGTATAACTTTGCCGAAAAATGTTTTGTTGTACTCATTCAAATGATATGTCACCTGAATGAATAGAAGATTCTTGACTATGTTTAATTATTAGAACTCAGCTGGTAATTAATGATGTAATACATAAATAGTTTTACTTATATCATTGGTAATTTAAAATATGTTGAAAGCAACGAAAACAATAGTAGTTGCCAATTATTGAGTTCTTACTATACACCAGAATTTATGTTAATTCATTTGCTTGTATACTTTAGTCCTTAACACGCTTATTATAATATTAACATATAAGGTTCATCCCAGAGAAGATGAAAAATGGAGGCTGATAGACTATACACTTCCATGATTCAACATAGATAGAAAGTGTGGACGTTAAGATGAGCTTCTGATCTTGTCTTACTTCAAAGCCTATGCTTCAATAAGTGCCCTTTACTGTCCCTCCAATGATTAATGACTTGAGCTTTCCAAAAGGAAAAGTTTGTAGCATAAAAACTATTGATTTTTTCTCTTTTGATTAAGTTTAGTTAAATCCATACTTAAGTGGTAGCATGGCACAGTATAAAGAGATATGAAGAGGAATAAGGAAACCTCTAGTTCAAATCTCCTGTCAACATCTAACCACAGGAGTGAGGCTGTGAGCAACAGAGTAACTGAAACAAAATGCCATTTTAGTTAGTTCAGAAAAATAAGTTCCTTCTTGAATATACATCAGTGGAAGCCAGTGCATTCTTTGTTCAAATTATCTAGAATCGCCATATTTTCAAGAAGTTTGAAAGTGTATTTTTTTTCATTTCTTTATATTCAGAAAACCATATTACTGGGTAGCATTTATAAAGGGATCAGCAGGCATCAGCTGGGATTTTGCTGATTAATTTTGGATAAGCTGCAATAACATTACTGGCTACTTAAGGGTTAGACTCCACATGAAGCATTATTAAGATTTCTTAACTCTGCCGGAGTCCTACATCTCCCAGTAGTGCTTATATGCATCCATCTTTGTCTTTTTCTCTATCTGTATGTAATAGTATTATAAAATTCAGTTATTGCAGCATTCAGAAATTTTCAAATATAAATATACCATTTTATACATAAAATCAGTAAATGTTTTTCATATGAAAACAATCTTAACATTGAAAGAATAGGTTTTAAAGACCTCCATTTGGCCTTTGAAAATGGTCAATGTTATCTATTCTAAACTTTTATAGCATATATTGTTGACATCATAAGCATAAAACATATTGCTATGCTTCCTACAAACATATACTGTCAAGGAAGGGAGAAAAGCTGGTTAAATTATGAACTAGCTGTGTAATCTGCAGAGTGCTTTTCAACCTCATCAGTCTCATTTATGGTATTGACTTCATAATATTCTGATATTTTATTATGTTATCTGCATTTGAATTAAATTTTAAACTTCTAAAACACATTCTCAATAATAACCTCTCAAGCTCAGAACAAAATGTTAGGCAGATGCAATTACACCCATCTCAAAGACCAAGAAACGAAAGAGCTAAAGCCCAGATACTAGGAAATACAAATGGGTATCACAGCACTGAAATCTAGGGCATACACTTTCTTCTATACCATTTTTATACAAGAATATAGTATAAATATACACATGTATGCATATATACACATAATTATTTTTAAAAATGTACATGTAATAATAATATATACTGACCTATTCAATTTATACACATGACCATTTATATTTTATATTGTCATTATTAATAGGTAACATTTCAATTAATATTGCTTTTTACAATAGACAGGATTAGGATACAGGAATAGGGGAGGATACACTGAATGCTAGGACAGATGAAAGTGTATTTGCAATGGATTCGATATAGCATCTTAAAAAGCTGTAGCATTTTAAATTGATGCTTTATAATCAGCTTCTTTAAATCTGTATTGGGAAGAATGGCATTTGATACAATCAGAGATTGAAAGGAACCAAGTTAGAATCTTTAAGTAGCTTTTGTTATTTTGATAACAAACTGTCATAGCAATAACTGACCTAGAAAACCCTATGATTTAAAACTTCTTCACATGGGAGCTCCTTATTATCTCCACAGGCCTGGTTATAGCAACACCTATTAAAGAAATCATTATATCTCTCATGTTCCAGTAAGAAGGACTTTTGTTGTGTTTTCTTTGTTGGCACATGTACATAATGGAAATCACTAATGGGACAGCATCCACTGGACTGTTGTGTATCTTATTAAAAATAGTATGTGTCCCCATGAACTGTCTTAACAATGTGTTATAATTATTTCTTCTTCTTCCTCCTCCTCCTCCTCCTCCTCCTCCTCCTCCTC
>NW_012115910.1:1270687-1343117 GCF_000951035.1 Colobus angolensis palliatus
TTCTTCTTCTTCTTCTTCTTCTTCTTTTCTTCTTCTTCTTCTTCTTCTCCTTCTCCTTCTCCTTCTCCTTCTTCTTCTTCTTCTTCTTCTTCTTCTTCCTCTTCTTCTTTTTCTCTTCTTTTTCCTCTCCTTCTTCTTCTTGAGACAGTCTCCATCTGTCACCCAGGCTGGAGTGCAGTGGTGTAATCACAGCTCTGCAGCCTCTACCTCCTTGGCTTAGGAGATTGTCCCGCCTCAGCCTCCCAAGTATCTGGGGACTGCAGGCATGCACCATTATGCCTAACTGATTTTTGTCGAGGTAGTGTCTCATTATGTTGCCCGGACTGGTTTTGAACTCCTGGCCTCAAGCAATCATTCCACCTCAGCCTCCCAAGCTTCTGGGATTACAAGTATAAGCCACCATGCCTGGCCATACTTTATTATTTTTTGACTGTTATTAAAATAAAATTATATAATATTAAGTTTAAGTCAACCTATAAAACACACACACATAGACTCACACTCATACACACATATAATGACTTTTAGACTCCAGTCGCAGTGCAAATTCTTCCTGCAGACGAAAAGCAAGGGTTTGAGGCCATCTCTACTGTGAAATGGTAAAGTAAAAGTCATTAAATATCTGGGGCATCTACCTATCCTTGTTCTGAAACTATTTTCAAAACATTCAAATTTTGGGCTGTGTATGGTTTTATAACCAAATCTCCCTAAAGAAAAGAATTCAAACATAGCACTGGCTTCACATATTCAGGCTCCTAAGGCAATTTCTGATTGTTTTAAATCAACCTGTCTGTCATACTGATGTCAACCTCAGCCTCAGGTACAATTTGATGAGTAAGAATGGTGGCATTGAGGATTTTAATAAGCCCTTATCATGAACAAAGAACATACTTGCACTTTCAAATCCAATAGACACAATCTTCTGAACTTCCCTGAACACCTCCATTTCTCCTTAGACTGATTTCCAAAGTATTTTTTTTCTCTGTTTATTAAAGAAGTAACAGCAGACAGATCATAAATGTGGTATAGCACATAATTTTTTATTTAAAGCAGATGAAATAGAAAAGGTGAAAATAAATTTAATATTCTTAAACTTCAGCATAAAGTATGTTTTTTTGTCAAAATACCAAATTTGGACCTTATTTTTGCTAAAGAGGATGGATGAGAAATTTAATATTGATTTATGACTTTTAAGATAATAAAAGTGTATTGCAAAGCTTCTTTTTGGAACAAAGTTATAGAAAAACAAAAATAAGTAATATTAGAAATAAACTAGACCATACATCAGATGAAATATCAAAAGTGGGAAGGGAAAAGATTTCACAAAACCTACATAAAAGAAAAATAAAACTCTGGGAATACGATTCAAAAACAATGTCAGAAATGTTACTATTAGCGTCATTAAGGACTGCTAGACATTCTTTGGGGGAAAATATTGTAAAGAAGAGCCTTACATTCTTAAATGTCATAACTTAAACCTCCACTCTGGCTCATTGCTTTCTAAATTTTCATTTTAGGGGTAAAAATAAAATTATGAATAGAAAAAGAAAATCAGTAGTGAAAATAAAGAGCAGTCTTCCTGGCCTACAAAATAAAGTCTAGCCCAGGCTCTAAGGAGTAAGAAGTTCTAGGGGCCCCACTGACCTTGGTGATTTGGATTACAAAGGGTGAGGTATAGGGCTGATATAGGAGACAGGATCGGGGGCGGCCCATGGACTGGGCTCTCTTGTGCTTTACATCTACAGCATCCGGAGTCCCCCACGGTAAGACGAGGCTTTGAAGTATCCTCATGATGGAAGTTCTAGCCTGGGCAGCAAATAATTCCTGCTTATGAAGAGGTCTCCAAGATGAATCCCCTTGCAAGAGAGAACATTTCTGTCTATTCAGTGATTCACACTACTAAAATATGTAAATAGTGGCTTTGTCCTCGCTGTGATTATTATGAAGTCATTCAATTACTGTGAATACAATCAGCCTGCTCACTAGAATTGTTAAAGTTTTATTTACATCTTGGTATGAGAATATGGGATTAACAACAAAGAAATCGTTATTTAAAAGGTAGTATGTCATATGCCTCTAAAAGAACATATAACAATTATATGACTTTGCTAGAGTTCTCATCCCTATATACAAGAGAGGTTGCTTAAACCACAGAAATGTGTTTTCTCACAGTTCTGGTGGCTGGAAATCCCACATTTAGATGTCAGTGCTGTTGGTTTCTTCTGAGACCTCTCCTAGTTTGCAGATGGTCACCTCCCTGCTGTATCCTTGTATGGTCTTGTGTCTGTGTGCTGGTCTATCTGACCTCTCCGTGTGTCCACACTTCCTCTTCTCATAAAGGCACCAGTGACACTGGATCAACGCACACCTAAGAGCCTCATTATAACTTAACCAACTCTTTAAAAATCCAATCTCAAATGCAGTCACATCTGAAGTGCTGGGGTTAGGGCTTCAACACATGAATCTAGAGAGGACATGATTCCCCCCATGTCAATGATAGTAGAAACATGTCAATGACCAAAAGTCATGAGAGAGATTTTTAAAGTTTCTAAAAACAATCTTGCTGTAATTTCATTTTTAAGGATAAAGATAATTTCTGTGGTCTCATAATAATCCAGTAAATAGAAAATGAAGTGTTGAAATTAATTCAAATAAAAATAAGGTATTGAAATTAATTCAATAAAGCAAGATTACTCTGGTTTTTAAAAAAACATATTTTTAAATCTGTTTTAGGTTCACAAAAAAATTTCTAGAAAGGTATAGAGATCATCCATATCCAGATAATGATGCTTAAACTATCAGATTCACTCTACTTTTTTCAAAATTACTCAACAAACCAGAAAAAGAAAAAGTTCCCTGAGTGGAACAATGTTCAGACATAAAAAGAGCACATAATGATTTGTCAATTTGCCTAGTACTGTCTTCTTGCAGCCCCTAAATAAGTGTTTTTTTTTTTTAACGTAATAAAACATATAAAACCTGTGATTATGGTTAAATAAAAAGTTAATATATGAAAGCCAATAGTTTTTCTGTGACCAGAAAGACTAGGCAGTAATTTAAAAAGAAAAAAATACCGCTGATCACAAGTAGAAAAAAGTGTCAGAAAAAAGTTTAATATTAAATATAAAGGTCCTCTAGAGATAAATTTGAGAGACGTAAGAAGCATAATTAAAACTTACAGCAATTAAATTAATTTATTTTTAATTTATTCATATAAACACTTTAAATCCAAAATATAAAATCTCCAAATAATTAATGTAAATTAATTTAAAGAACTAAAAGTTAAGTGATTAAAGCTACAACATTGTTAGAGAGAGAAAGAGAGAGAGAGAATCTTAGAACCATTATAGGTCCTCACACTAACAACTATACTTATCACGTCTGTGTGTGTCTATAAAATTATACTTGGGAATTTTATTTATAGAAAGAATCTCTTAAGATGCAGCTATTGTTGCTATTGCCTGCACAATTACCTTGACTGTCTAAAAAGTGTTTAATTTTAACTGGTTGTTTTGCTTGATAATGATATTCTGATAATACAAGATCTTGACATCTCTTTATCTTTAAAATTATATGTAATTGTACAACTGCTTTCCATTTCTTCCCTGTTCTCCCTATATGTATGAAGGCATAGAAACCACTCTTTTGTTGGAGTCTTAATCCAAACAAAAAGTTTGAAGTTCTTGGTTTTATGTAATTTTCAGCCCTTTGCCTTTTTTATATTGACAGACGAATTTCTTTTTTCCCTTCCTTTTTGGCATTGCTCCTCTTTATCAGGAGGAGCAGCAAGTAGTTTCCATTGCAGGGAATAGTTTCTTGATGGAGGAGGACATCTCTTTCTTTTCTTAATAATGATAATAATACTTGCTTTAATCCTTATGACGACAATGTAAAACAGGTCCTGTGGGTGTCTTCATTTTAAAGCTGTCATTGTTAATCACATTGTGTAAATGCAATTGTCTACCCTAGAGAGGAGAAATGAACCGGTGACCCTTATGAATGTGCCCAATGTAACATGTTATGTATTGACTTTTTATTTAAAAGATATTTATTGAATGTCTAGTGTATACTTTCATGGAGTTAAAATTCAAGATCACATGCTTTGAACTAGTTTCACGATAAAGACTGACCCCTTCTTTCTGCGGGTAGAGGGATGTGGGGTTATTACTACCTCCGTTTCTTTGTGTGATTTCAGCTTAGTAGCAACACTTTTGGGTGGATTTCTAACCGGTAGCAATGAAAGTAAATTAAAGATTGGCATAGTTTAATTGTTGTAATTAGGAGATTAGGACTGAAAAGGATGAAAGGGATTTTTTAAAATAAGTGGTAGGTGAAGCTTGAAATGTTCTTTTAGTATACTACTCTAGTTCAGAGGCTACAGTGGAGCTTTGTCTCTAATTTCTCTCTCTCTCACTCTTTCAGGTTTGTTCTTGTAAGAATTGTTTTCCTTCCTGGTGATCTGAGTACTGGTGGGTAAGCAGTATGAGTCTGGTGGTGAAAGATGAGTAGAATGTTGCCCCGACTACATTTGTAAGATATAAAATTTATGTCACCTTCTGGTGCAGGTAAAAGAGTTACAACTGAGAGTCCAAAGGGGATTGCTTTGTTTTGTGAGTGAAAGCCTCTAACTGGTGAGGAGTATTTCTAGGACCTTGCCTTCTGTCATATATATATATATGTATATATTATACATATATGTATAATAAATAATATATAAACCTAAATATATTATATATACATATATACACACACACACATATATATACACACACACACACACACCTCTCTCTCAAGAAAGATAGTGGAGTAATAATGCAGAATTAGTTGATGATTCAGAGAGATGTAATTTGGGCTGGGCGTGGTGGCTCACATCTGTAAGCCCAGCACTTTGGGAAGCCCAAGTAAGTGGATCGCTTGAGGTCAGGAGTTCGAGACCAGCCTGGACATCATGGCAAAACCCTATCTTTGCTAAAAATACAAAAATTAGGTGAGCGTTGTGGCGTGTGCCTGTAATCCCAGTTACAGGGGAGGATGAGGCACGAAAATCACTTGAAAACCGGAGGCAGAAGTTACAGTAAACTGAGATTGCACCACTGCACACCAGCCTGGGCGACAGAGTGAGAATCAGATTTAAAGTAAATAAATAAATAATTTTTTTTTAAAAAAAGAGATATGTAATCAGGATCCTCAGAAACAATCCCACAAAACAGATATTCCTCTATATCTAAAAAGGAATCTATACACATATGTACCTTTACAAGTCATTTGTTGAAGAAGACTCATATTGGCTATAACTTTTCCTTGTTAACTTTAAGTATTTTATATTTTCATAAATAATATTAGTCCAATTTTTTTCATTTTTCATCATAATCTCTATTCACTTAGTTTCTTATTTATCAATGTATTTGCATCAATAGGTCACATCCAGAGAACTATAATTAATTCTAATACTTTTTCAGTCATTTTGGATTTTACAAATAACAATTTTAGGATAAGCAAATAGTGATAATGTTGCTTCCTAACACCTGATGTTTATACTTAACCTTTTCTCAAACTATTACATAAGTTGAGTATTAAAATAAAGTCTAACAGTGTGGTGATAGAGGCCACTTGTGCCTGTATTTTAATGGGAATTTAACAACTTTCTATAAATTAATTCATTGCTTATTCAAACAATTGTCAATTTGTCAAATGCCTGTTATGTGCCAGACATTGTATCAGCCACTAAGAATCCTTACTTTGAAATTTTCTTTGACATTGATATTATTTATTAAATAGATAAATTGTTCTTCGACTTCATGTCTAGCCTGGACTTTTTATTATAAATATTGTAGATGGTTAATATTATGTTTGATTATTGATCAAGATGACTCATGTTTAATTTTTTCCTCTTGTCTAATTATGAAATCAGCTATTACAGTAAATTCAAATGGCAAAATATATTTTATTAAAATTAAATTTATCATAATATAATTAATAACATTGCTGAAGTCTTTCTGCTTGATTTAAAATTTAAATGATACATGAATATTTGGCATTGTTTAGTTGTCTTATATTTTTAAATAAAATTTAGTTCTATGAAATATATGTGATATGATAGAAATATTTTAAATTGGCATATATATGTATATAGACAGATACTAATATGTTAAAATGGTTAATTTGAGCAGTACAATTATAGTTTTTTTTGTTTTTTTTTTTGTTTGTTTGTTTGAGAGGGAGTCTCGCTCTGTGGCCCAGACTGGAGTTCAGTGGCGCTATCTGGGCTCACTGCAAGCTCCGCCTCCTGGGTTCACGCCATTCTCCTGCCTCAGCCTCCCAGGTAGCTGGGACTACAGGCGCCCGCCACCACGCCCGGCTAATTTTTTGTATTTTTTTAGTAGAGACGGGGTTTCATTGTGTCAGCCAGGATGGTCTCCATCTCCTGACCTCGTGATCCACCCACCTCGGCCTCCCAGAGTGCTGGGATTACAGGCGCAAGCCACCGAGCCTGGTTAAAATTATAGTTTTTATATGTTCTCCTTACAAGTGTCTGTATTTATTAAAATTATTAAATAGTATATATATTAACTTTCAAACTTATTTTTAGCAATTCATAAAATGCCCAATGCCTGCTGTTAAAAAATGGAGAGATAAATGAAAAGGGAATTCACAAAAACACATAGTCTAAAATGTAATTATAAATATATGGATATGCCTAATTTCACTGATAACTCAGAAAATGCAAATGGATTAAAAAATGCTTATGCCTGAAACTAGGAATTTCTAAAAAAAAAATCAAATGTAAACAAGAATTTTGAGAAATTAAAACCCTTTCACTCAGAAACAAAGCAAGATGTCCTCTCTCACCACTCCTTTTTAATATCATGCTGAAAGTCCTAGCCAATGAATAAGACCCCCCACAAAAGGAAATAAAAGGTAACCAAATTGGGAGAAAAGAAATAAACTGTATTTTTTCACAGATGAAATGATTTTCTATACAAAAATCTGAAGAAATCAACAAAATACTGCTCTTGGAACTTCTGAGTGATTTATAGCATGGATGCAGGATAGATTAATGAGAAAACTTCATCACTTTCCTATACTCCAGCAATAAAAAAGTGGAATTTGGAATTAAAAACTAAATATCATTTACATTAGTACCCCCCAAAATAAATCTAACAAAATATGGACAAGGTCTATGAGAGAGAAATTAGGAAATTCGGATGAATGAATTCAAAGAACTAGAGAGATATTTCATATTGATGATTTGAAGACTAAATATTGTCAAGATGTCAGTTTTTCCTAAATTAACCTTTATATTAATATAATTGGGATTTCAATTGAAATTAATTTTTGTGTGTGTGGCTATTGACAAACTGAAGAAAAAAGACTCAGATAGTCAACACAGTATGGAAGAAGAGTAAATACAGAGGACTGACTTCAAGATTTACTTCAAAGCTATGCTAATCAAGACAGTGTGGTATTAGTGAAAAAAGGACAATTAGATCAATGGAACTAAATATGGAGCCTAGAAATAAACCCACACCAAATATAATAATCTGATATTTGACAAAGAAACAAATGCAATGTTTTGGAGAATGTAGAGTCTTTTCAACAAGTGGTGCTAAAATAACTGGAAATTCACATGCAAATAAATGAATCTAGATATAGAACTTATGCTATTAACAAAAATTAACTCAAATGAATTATAAAAATTATATATATTTATAATATATGTAATTATATTTATTTATAATGAATTATAAAATTAACTCAAAATGCATTACAGACCTAAATGTAATAGCATAACAGTAAAACACCTAGAAGAAACATATGTGAAAATCTAGATGACCCTAGATTTGGTGATGACCGTTGAGGTACACTAAAGATACAGTTTGGGATGGAAATAATTGATGAGCTGGACATCACTAAAATTAAAAACCTCTGGTCTGTGAAAGACCTTGTCAAAGAATAAAAGTACAAGCCACAGGGAAAACATTTGCAAAGTTTATATCTAGTCCACAATTAATAAACAACCAGGTTAAATAATGAGCAAATGATTTTAACAGACACTTCACCAAAGATGTTTAAATGGCAAGCATATTAAAAGATGTTTAACATCATATGTCATTATAATGAAGTTGAAAATTAGAGCAACAGTGAAGTATCATAACACATATACCAGAATCAACAAAATCCAAAGCACAAACATTAAGTGTTGACAAGGTCTGATAGTTTTTGTGGAGCAACAAGGATTCTCTTCTCTTATTCAGTGCTGCCAGGATGGAAAATGGCACAGCCACTTTGGAAGACAGAGTGACAGGCCCTTACAAAACTAAACATATGCTTACTACACAAGCCAGAAATTGTGATTCTTAGTATTTACCCAAATGAATTAAAACTTGTGACCACAAAAAGGCTTGTATACAGATGTTTATAGCAGCCATATTTATAATTGCTGAAACTTGGGAGCAGCCAAGATATCCTTCAGTAAGTGAATGAACAAATAAACTGTGGTGCATTCAGACAATGGAATATTATTAAAGAAATGAGATATCAAGTCATTAAAAGACATGGAGGAAATTTCAATGCATTTTACCAAGTGAAAGAAGCCCATTGCAAAAGTTACATAGTATATGATTTCAACTCTATGACATTCTGGAAAAGGCAAATCTATGGAGATAGTAAAAAGATCAGTGAATGTCAGGATATAGAGAAGGATGCATAGGCAGAGCACAGAGGGTTTAGGGGACATTTTTTAAACTATTCTGCATGATACTTTAATGGTGAACACATCATCATACATTTGTTCTGACCCATAGAATGACCAACATCAAGAGTGAACCCTAATGTAAATTATGAACTTTGGGTGATAATAATGGGTTAATGTTGGTTCAATGATTGTCACAAATGTATCACTATAGTGTATGAAATTGATAATAGGAGAGAGTGGTAGGGTTAGCAGAAATATATGGGAATGTTGTACTTTCTGCTTAATTTTGCTGAGAACCTGAAACTACTCTTAAAAAGTGTATAATAAATTTGTTTAAAATGTATTTTTTATCCTGCTTATATCAAAATTACTGGAAACATAATTTTTAAACAGTTATATTTATGTAAATGCAGCTACAAAGAGCTTTATTTTGATAGAAAAACTAAATAATGTGTGAGTGCCAAAAATAAGAGACACATTATTTTAATTACAGATATTCATTTATGGGAAAATAATATTAATATCATTATTTAACATATTTAGTCACATCAGAAAATATTTGTTATATAATCTTTTCTTTTTTTTGTTCCAGTAGAGACGGGGTTTCACCGTGTTAGCCAGGATGGTCTTGATCTCCTGACCTCATGATCCACCCTCCTTGGCCTCCCAAAGTGCTGGGATTACAGGCGTGAGCCACCACACCTGGCCAATTTGTTATATAATTTTAAGTAAAAAGGAAACATGATATGTCATCATAATTTATAAATTTACAGTTCTGACATATAGATTACTTTTACTTTATACCCATGGGCAGTGGGTTTAGGAATATTATTTTTCTTATTTATCTTTCTATATTTCCTGAATTAAGTTATAATTAATATATCCAATTTTTCTCATTAGAAAACAATGTTTTTTAACTTGCATTCTCTGAGCCTTAGGTCAATCCAGAATCCCACCTTCTGTGTTCCTCACTGGTGGCTTTGCCCACATGCTAAGTCCTTTTGGGTTTGCTGCTTCTCATTCTGCTTTTGAACATGATCAAATGGAATGATGAGAGAATGCATGTCTGTAGACTAAAGGGCCGTAATAATTTGAGAGAATGACCTTTCAGTTCTGAAATTAGCAGCGCTCTCTGTATGAAGTTAAATTGATTTTGTTTGACATCTTCTGCTTTCTTTCTGCCCTGGGGTTATTCACTATTTATGTCGGGATTCTGTTTTTAGCATTATGACTAATAACTAAATAATCCTGTGCAGATTTTCTGGGGTTTCTGGTCATGGAATCATATTCTGAAATCATAGAATTCTGCAGTTGAAGGGACATCACTGAATATCTTAATTGGTAAACTGCTGAATCTAAAGAAATATCACTTATTAGACTAGCACAAACTAAGGATTGTAATCTGACATACATAGTTCTCTTAACATCAGTTACTTATTATTTTGATATCACATCATTCCAAGAGAAAAAAATGAAGATTTATACATCTGCAATTACAAGTTCCTTCTGCACAATAACCACTGCTGTTAATTGTTTATAATTTATCCTTCTAGAAACATATTACACGTTTTCAAGGAAATTCAAAGAGATAGAAGAGATAGTATGTGTTTTCTTTTTCCACAAAAAGTGATAGCATGCCATACGTAATATTCTGTACTTTACTTTTTTTTCCTAAAGAATGATAGCTTGTCTATATTTTCTTATCATGTGTAATGAGATTCCTAATTCTGACTTAGGCATAAAATACCATTTTATTGATATATCTTATAGCTGGATCCCTGCCTAAGGACATTTAAGCTGTGTCTACACTTTTGGTGCTATCAACAATGTTGTAATGAATTACTTTTAAGGTAGATTACTTTTAACATAATTTTGCAAATGTGTACAAGTGTCTCGAAGATACATTTTAGAAATGTAATTATTGGGTTTGACTTTTTACACCTTTTCACAAGTAGCTATGCACACAAATTGTACCAAGTTTATTCTTATCACTTACGTATGCTGTTTACCCCACAACTTTTTTCTCTCATAGCCAAACATAGGGTATTGGCAGGCCTTCTGGTCTCTGTCAATGATTGGGGAAAAATGACAGTAACATAACTTTCTTTCTTGTTTGTTTATTTATCATTTTTTATTGTTTTTTTTTTTCCAAGTTAAGGAGAAGGAGTAATCATGTACTAAAGGAAAACATCAGCCTGGGCAACATATTGAAACCTTGTCTCTACCAAAAATAAATAAAATTAGTCGGGCAAGGTAGTGTATGCCTCTGTTCCCAGCTACTTAGGAGGCTGAGGTGGGATGGTCATTTGAGCCCAGGTGGTTGAGGCTGCAGTGAGCCTAGATCACACCACTGCACTCCAGTTTGGGAGACAGGGTGAGATCCTGTCTCAAAACAAAACAAAACAAAAACACAACCCCATTAAAAAGTGGACAAAGGATATGAACAGACATTTTTCAAAAGAAGATATTCATGCAGACAAAATCCATATTAAAAAAAACTCAACATCACTGATCATTAGAGAAATGGAAATCAAAACCACAGTGAGATACCATTTCACACCAGTCAGAATGGCTGTTAAAAAAGAATAGATGCTGGCAAGGTTGTGGAGAAAAAGGAATGCTTATACACTGTTGGTGGGAGTGTAAACTAATTTAACCATTGTGGAAGACAGTGTGGAGATGCCTCAAAGAACTAAAAGCAGAACTACCATTCAACCCAGCAATCCCATTACTGGGTGTATGCTCAAAGGGATGTAAATCATTCTCTTATAAAGACGTGTGCATGCTTATGTTCATTGCTGCACTCTTCACAATAGCAAAGACATGGAATCAACCTAAAAAATGCCTATCATGGTAGACTGGATCATGAAAATATGGTACATATACACCCTGGAAAAAGAATGACATCATGTTCTTTGCAGGAACGTGGATGGAGCTGGAGGCCATTATCTCTAGAAAATTAATGCAGGAACAGAAAACCAAATACCGCATATTCTCACTTATACATTATACTTATACTTTATACTTATACATTATACTTATACTTTATACTTATACATTATACTTATACTTTATACTTATACATTATACTTAT
Organism: Colobus angolensis palliatus; assembly: GCF_000951035.1. Classification (NCBI taxonomy): domain Eukaryota; kingdom Metazoa; phylum Chordata; class Mammalia; order Primates; family Cercopithecidae; genus Colobus; species Colobus angolensis. The sequence continues at coordinate 1,282,477 of NW_012115910.1, forward strand.
AAGTGGAAGCTAAACGATGAGAACACATGGACACATAAAAAAGAACAACCCAGACTGTGGCCTAGTGAAGAGTGGAGGGTGGGAAGAGGGGGAGGATAAGGAAAAATAACTAATGGGTACTATGCTTAATACCTGGGTGATGACATAATCTGTACAACGAACCCCCATGACACAAATTTACCTATATAGCAAACCTACACATGTACTCCTGAACTTAAAAGTTAAATAAAAATGAAAAAAGTAAAAGGAAATATCTATTTGTCTATAATAGCATTGTCTATGTTTTTTCTTGATTAGTCTGCTTTTTCCACTAGCTTTATGATACTTTTTAAATGCAGATTATGGTAACAGAAATTAATCAATCTTTTATTTATAAATTTTTGATATAGGTAGTAACTATAAACCTCTTTCTCAATAGACAGTTTTAAAATAACTAGCATTTTTATGATTGTATTTTTTAAATAATTGATTTATTTGCTTTATTTGACTTTTTTTCTATAAACTGGGAGGCTTGCATCAAAGTTTCTTGTCTCCCAAATACTTCTCAATTATGTAAACTTATATGTAAGAGTGTAAATAATTGTTTGCATTGATTCAGACATCACCTATATTGTATCTAAGCTCTTAAATTTATTTACGTCTACCCACAGTCTATTTTTTTTATTGGTCTGTGTTCATGTACAAATACTGCAATGGTCTTTGTTAGAGTGTTCCTGAGAGTTTTAAACTTATTAGCTCATTAAGTTTATACACTGGCATTTTATAATTTTTTTTGGTGTCCTATAGAGTCTCTGGTTTGCTAAATAGTTCAACTGTGTTGGTTACATATATAAATGGTCTCGATTTCTATTAATTTTGCAAATTGCTTACTAATTCAGTCATTGTATGAAATACTTAAGTTTTTTCTCTTAAATATTTTTGGTAAACCAACATAATATTTGTATAGTCATAAATTTACTTCCTTATTTCCAATTTGTGTATGTTAATCTTATTATTTGGCTTAGTTGTTTGAGTAATATCTCCAGAAAAATGTTTGATTATAGGGATAATAAGAGTCATTTGTTTAGTATCTTTGACCATAATGTAAAAACATCAATAATTATCCTATTAAACTTAATGGTGGAACTTGGGCTGTGTAATATATTTTATTATGTTAAGATAATGAATATTATATTTTATTTGTTTAATGCAGGGAAAGATTCCTTAAGTACAAACACACGAATGTTAAGGAGAAGAAAAAAACCAAAGAAGTATAAATCAAAATTAAGCTATTAAAAATATCATTTAGAGGAAAAAAGAGTAAGTTACAGAATTGACGGAGACAAAGGGCTTGCATGTAAAATATGTAACAAACATTAACAAGTCAGTAAGAACCAGACCATGTAACGGAAACAAATTCATGAGAGACTTGAGCTAAAACATCAGAAAACAGCATGCCCAAATGACTAAAACCATATAAAAAGGCACCTACCTACTCTCAGTCAGGAAAATATGAATGCAAATAGCAATAAAATGTATAACAATGGCTAAAATGTAAAAAGAAATCATATTAAATATTGACAAAATTGTGTCAATATCAAGTATGACATAGTTGATAATATAACATATTGAATCAATTGTGGAGTAAATGGACCTCTCATAATATTTTGGAGGGAGTAAAAACCACTTTGGAAAACTATTTGTATGTACCTAAAGAGTTGGATGTCTCTTCAAACATACCCATGTCACGTGACTCAGCAACTCTGTTTCTACTTAAATCACCAAAAAAAAAAAAAAAACCTGGTGCACCTGTGTATTCTTGTAGATGAATTTATGCACAAGAATTTTCACAGCTGCAATAGTTATAATAGCAAACTGAAAATTATCCACATGGATGTCACCAATAAGAATGGATAAATGAATTACAGTAGAGTTACTGATAGAAATAATATAGGTCAACAACAATGAATAAATTTGAGCATTTTTTAACAATAACCATGAATCTCACCACCACCGTTAAGATAAGATGCAAGGCACAAAATAATATGTATTACATGATCACATACATAAACCCAAACTTACCGCAAAACTAAGTTCAAGTTCAGTTGATTTTAAGGTAACCACTTAAGGTAAGTGGTTTCCTTTACAGAGCCAAAAAGGATGAATGATTGAGAAGGAGCTTGTGTTGGCTGTTTCACCTCACAGTCTAAGTGGTAATCTCACAAGTGTTCATTATGTTCACTGAGCTGCACATTCATGTCGGGTGTAATTTTCATTGTTACATTCAAATTTTCAGAAAAAAAGTCAATGATGAATGATCTTGGAATGTTTCTCTCACTATAGGATATGTCTTTAAATTGAAAAAAAATACGTTGCATAATTTAATATTTATTCCATTCCTTAAAATGTGGGCTTTTCTTCACAGACTCCAAATGCTTACATTGGCTCTAATTTACTTGACTTTCATTTTACCTATCCTCATTTTAAATTTCTTATTGCTTTTAATACATTTCTCATATCCATACTTACTGCTTTCATTTTTTCATAATGTTTATTTTCCTGTATTTTTCCCATTTGTCATAATGTAGGCGATGAACTTTCTCTTTATTTTCTCTGTTCTACCAGTTCCACTGCATAAATACAGATGTTTGTAATTTTTCCCTGATTATTTTTGTGTTTGTTTAGTTGTTGTATTCACAGATGTGAGTGATTGACTTACGATAATTAATTTGAGACTCAATGGTTGCATTAAATTTTCATCTGCTTCAGTAATTGTTTTTGAATGTGTTCTGTTGATAGATTTGCCTGTACTTTTTCTTCCCTCTCCATGCTTTTTTTTGACATTGTTATGTGGATTCTTGTTCAGCTTTTTTGAAAGATTGTACTTATTTTTAAAGCAGTGGATTTTTCCTGGCCCAGCTTTGGAGGAGGTTTCTGGAGGGTAAGGACAACCCATGCCTAGCGTCTCAGATTGTGCAGTGTTCACAAAGCAGAACTTCTCTCATTCCTTCTTTTGCTTCCTGCAAGTATAACTTAGTTCTCCTTGGCACAAAAAAAATGAGTGCTGGTGCTAGTTTGTTATTAGGCCATAGAATTTTGTTTATTATTATTATTTTTGGCCATGCACTTTAGAACCTCCTGTTGCAAACAACAGATGCAGATACGCGCCCCGAGCTGGACATCTCTCCATTAGCAAGTGTGGCTGCTGGTTCATTCTCTGCACACTACTCTTACTACTTAGTCCTCTCTGTGACATATCTACCTGCTCATCTCCTCCCTGCATGGCCTGTCTCACCTGAGCCCATCTACAGCTTTATTTTATGTGTAAGGAGTTTCTATTTTTTCCCATTTGCTAAAACTGGAACTGCATTTTCCTTTCTCCTTTGTTCTTAGTTTTCAGGATTTGAACAGGTAAATATTGAATTTCAATTACTCTGTTCAAACCATACATCCAATACACCTGTTTTATATGAGATATGGGATGCTTGTGAATTCCATATTATCAGTAAATAATAAGTGTAAAAAATGCTTACTTTAATTATCTCCTGTAAATGATGTTACAGATTGTACAATACTTGTGTATTAGTTCCTTCCCATGTTGCTATGAAGAAATACCCGAAACTGGGTAATTTATAAAGAAAAGCAATTTAATTGACTCACAGCACCGAATTCCTGGGGAGGCCTCAGGAAACTTACAGTCATGGTGGAAGTGGACGCAAACATATTCTTCTTCACATGGTGGTAGGAAGGAGAAGAATGAGTGCCCAATGAAGGAGAAAGCCCATTATAAAATCATCAGATCTCGTGAAAACTAACTCACTATCATGAGAACAGTATGGGAGAAACCGTCCCTATGATTTAATTACCTCCCATCAGGTCCTTCCTACAATATGTGGGGATTACGGGAACTCCAATTCAAGATGAGATTTGGGTGGAGACACAGCTAAAGCATATCAACTTGTATGTATGACTGACTACGATATGGAATTTGTAAAATATATCCCATGGCATCCATTCAGATACTTATGTGTTTGAAGGAAAATTGTATTTCTCTCAAGAGGAGAACTAAATAGGGCATATAGATCTTTAGTTGATATTATTCTGTGATAATTTACATTACATAATTATTATGGGAATATCCAGTTGATGTAATGTGTCATTAACCAATGCAACAGAGGATGGGTGTCACCTAATTCCTTAGGGGATCAGCCAGAAAACTGCTTTCGATATTAATATGTACTAATTCTAATGAAGAAATAAGCAAATGCAGTATAAAATTTTATGTGTAATTTTTTTATTTGCTAGGAATATTGTTTGAAATCCACAATTTTTTAAAAAATCAACGGTTGAAATATGAAAACACATTGGATTTAGATTGTTAAGATAATGCCTCAGTGAAAAGGATAGAAACTTCATCAGCCTCAAGTATGTATTTGCCAACCTCTGCAGAGACTTTTCTCTGTGCCATTATGTGCATTTATTCTGCGTGATTAAAAGTGCTGTGTGTGTTTGTGTGTGTGTGTGTTTTGTGTTCTGAACTGCATATCTGAACATAGCCCTCACATCTTCCCACTTGTAATTTTGCTCATGTTGGATTTAAGAATCATGTTAGATGCTACTCATTATACTGATGTTTATTTAGAATATTTGCTTGATACTGAGATTTTAAAAACAAAAATATATTCCCCTTTTGGTTGTTACATATGTATCCATTATAACAGATAAATGACTTAGTTTGTGTTTTGGGTTGAATGGTGTCAGCTCAAAATCCATATGTTGAAGTCCCTACCCCAGTACTTCAGAATGTGACAGTATTTGGAGATAAGACCTTAGAACTATTTAAGTTAAAGTGAAGTTACTAGGGTGGATCCTACTCTGATATGACTGATGGCCTCATGAGAAGAGATTAAGACAAAAACACTGAGGAAGAAGACCACGTGCAGACACTCGGAGAAGACAGCCATCTGTAAGCCAACAAGAGAGACCCCAGAGGAAACCTACCTTGCTGACACCTTGACTTCATACTTCTAGCCTCCAAAACTGTGGGAAAATAGATTTCTGTTTTTGAAGCCACCCAGTCTGCAGTACATTTTAATGATAGCCCTAGCAGACAAATACAGTTTACAAATTGTATGGAGATACTCCTGCAGAATAAGGAAGTAAGAGAATAAATAGGTAGTCAATGTAAATGAAGGATAAAGAAAATTAAGTGTCTTCAGGGATGTTAGTAGCAGGAGTAAAGGTGCCTTCTTTCTAAATTGCTGCTATTAATCTTCCATAATCCTAAACCTACTGTGATGCCCATTTCTCACCCCCCCCACCAGTCTCTGACTCTCCCTAAACCAGTTTCAGCCATCTGGGAGAGACATCTGAAGTCTCAGTTTTGAGCGAGGGTCTCACTGTGTGGCTAATTACTAATGTGGGTATGTGCATTTAAATGTGGTTTTAGGTCACTTGGCCCAGCTAAGGTCTTGGAGGATAGATTACAGGCCTAACTCCCCATATTTCAGATACTCTGAAAAAGTTTATAAACACTTAGATTTTTAAATAGAAAAAAAAATTGATTTAGATTTTTAAATTAAAACAATGGACTTATTGTCCCAATGTAATTATTAAGATGTATTTCTTTCTACTCATTCTTTTATGCTCTCCTATTTTTTGTGATTTTAGCTATGTTTATACAACTCTACATTTTTGTTTGGTATAACAAAACATGTATTTTCCACAGTCCTCAATTATTTATTGTTTATTCAGTTTAAAAACAGAATAATATCTCACCTAAAACAAAGGCTACTATACTAAACATCCCCACCATTATTGTGCATTTAGGAATTTTAGAGAATTTGCTCTTTCAGTTACTGTTGCAGTGAACAGATGGAGGATCTTTTTATTGTTTTCAGTGGGTGCCTGTAAATAATCCATAAGGCTTGCCACCCAGTGAGGCTGAGTGCATTTCCCCTCTCTGTTTAACCATGATGCTACCTACCAGTGTGACCTCACTACAGGAGATGGGTCTTGATAAGCCCTTCACCATCTGTCCGGTAGAAGTTAATCTCGAATTCCACTGAATTAATATAAAATGCTTAATGCTGTATAACATAGAGCTCCATGCTTCTCAGGAGAATAAGCTTTAAAAAGGAATCTCTGCTCCTTAAAAATAAAACAAATAAATATAATAAGTAGATGTTATATAATATATAGCATATCATGTATATTTTGTATTTATCAAGATAATAAGAATAGAAACATAATATTTGATCTCAAGTATAACAACATAAACTGGTGTTTTATTGGTGAATTCTTAGATCACAAAATGAATGATATAATGGATATAATAAGACAAAATATCTTATTTTTAAAATGAGAGTAAGAAATATTTTTACAGTTACATGAAAGTCAAGTGGATATAAACTCGTTTTCTTGCTTCAAATATTAAACAAATTTATCATAACTGCATTTGTATTTCGACCAATCCAAATCTAATTTTTACCTTTATTACTAGATGTCAGATATCACAACTTCTTGCTCAGTTAGGCAAAGACAACCCATATTATATTTAGGTCAAATACTTATTTTAATTTTCTTTGCAGCATCAACATTTATGGCTTATTTAGAAATAATCAACTTTTTAAAGTTTCTTTTTTTTTTTTTAAGCAAGGCAATGCAAATTAAGACACATAATGTAACACTCTTTTGCATTCATAAAAAATGGCAAAAATGAACATGTCTATTAACATGTGTTAGAATGATGACTAATAAAATCCTTTATGCATGACTTTTTGAAATTATTTGGCATCATCTACTAAAGTTGAAATATGCACACTCTATAAAACAGCAATGTCATTTTTAGGTGGATATCTAAAACAAATTATTGCACATGTGCATCAGATATAAGACAATGCATACATCAAAAGACTCAAAATAGCAAAAAAAGGGAACAATCCAAATGCTCATTAACAGTACAATATGTTATTAAATTATATTTTACAGAATCAATACAACAGAATAACACATTCCATCTCAAACAAAAGATCTCCATTTTCATACAACAACGTTGATAAATAGCTTTTCACAATATGGTATTAAGTGAAAAATAGTCCAAAAGAAAAGAAACAAACAAAAAATCCAATATTCTTTTAATAAAAATTAAATGCAATTAAAACAAATTACATATTATTTGAACACAGTTATGCTTAATATATATTAATATATATAATGTGTGTATGCACATATATATGTGAATATGTGTGTATTTCTACATATCAAATAATTAAAAATATAAAATTGAGAATATTAGTAACTGAGGTGAAAACTGATGAGGAAATCAGTCTCTTGGTAATCAATGAAAAATGGATGTCGCATAATCTAAAAAAAGAACTATCTAAACTAGTGAAGAGATTCTTAACATTTTATTCCCTTTCACACTCACTACACTCCTTTTACAGATATTCCATGTTTTAAATCCCTAGAACAACATTGTAACCCTTTTATAGATCTGATATGGTTTGGGTCTTTGTTCCCACCCAAATCTCACCTTGAATTGTAATAATCCCCACACGTCGTGGGAGGGACCCAGTAGGAAGTAATTGAATCATGGGGGCAAAGTTTTCCCATGCTATTCTCGTGATAGGGAATAAGTCTTCTGAGATTTGATGGTTTTATAAAGAGGGCTTCCCCCGCACATGGCCTCTTGCCTGCCGCCATGTAAAGGGCGACTTTGCTCCTCCTTCCCCTTGCGCCGTGATTGCGAAGCCTCCCCAGCCGTGTGGAACTGTGAGTCAATTAAACCCCTTTCCTTAATAAACTTCCCAGTCTTGGGTCTGTCTTTATTAGCAGCATGAGAACAGACTAATACAAGATCCTAAATGTTTTATTGGACAAATGCTGGAATCTCCTTTACATATGTATCTTCCTTATTTCTTTTAAATGACCTTTTTGAAGTTTTCTAGCCAATGATAAGAGGCTTTCCCCTCCCTTGCTGAGTCACCATGTCTCGCTGCCTCCTTGTAGTTTCACAAGAGATCGCCTTCTTGTCTACCCTGAGACAAACTGTGGAGGTATGCTTGACCTACATCTAAAAGTAACTGACCATTTTGATGTGTGGGGGTTATGGGGTGTGGTGGGCCTGGGTGTCTGGCTGGTAAGCCTTCTCCTCCCCACAATTTCTGCAATGCAATTTGTAAATTTGTAGGTGTGTGTATAATACTATGTATGTGTGTGTGTGTGTACATATATGTATATATACACACATAAAATTATGATTATGGCTCTCTTCTTCCTCATAAGAAAAAGAAGTGGATGTCTCAGGACAGGAGGAATGCACCCAGCTGGCAATCAGGCACTGAGATGAGAGGCCCTGGTATGTCCTTCACTACCAAAAGACAGGAGAGGATACTCTGAAAAGTGAGTCTGTGATACATAATTGATTGCATTTGTGTTAGCTGGAGCTTAATATGAATTGTCTATATCAGTAGAAGAGCTCATATTGATTTCTTTAAAATTTAAAGGCATCTCCTTTTGTATCACCCCAGAATACGTGCTCTCTAAAGGCCCAAGTCATCATTGCTTTACTTTGCTTGTTGGACTTTATGTTTCATTGTGTTAGAATCACCTTGCAAAACGGGAAGCATATTAGTTTCCTGTTGCAACTGTAACAAATACTTAGCAACTTAAAACAACACAAATTTATTCTCTGGCAGTTCTGGAAGTCAGAAGTTTAAAATCAGTTTCACCTAAATGTCAGGTATAGGCAAGGATGGTTGCTTCTGGAGCTCTGAAGGGAGAATGTGTATCCTTGCCTTTTCATAACATCTTGGGGCTGCCTTTATTCTTTGACTGGTGTCTCCTTCCTCCATGCTCAAGGCACAGCTCTTCCACACCTGCTTATGCCATCATATCACTCTCTCCTCTTTTGTAGTCAAATCCCCCTCTGCCTTTCTCTTATAAGGACGCCTATGATTACATTTAGGGCCCACCCAGTTAATCCAGGTTAATCTTTCCATCTCAAGCTCCTTAGTGTAATTGCATGTACAAACTCCTTGTATATGACATAATGTTAACAGATTCCGGGGATTAGGAACCGGATATACTTGGCATGCATTATTCAGCCTTCCATAGGAGAAGACTCAGAATCACCAAGCTTTTGAATTAGAAATTTTCTCAAAGATAATTATTACCATTATGTTTGAAGACCATAGTGTAGGCCACTAACTGTTTGAGCATGTCTTTACCTAAACCCTGTTGTTCTGCGATTCTAATCTTGGGAATTTAATTTTTTTTCACAAACTGTCCTCTTAGCTGCAATCTTGGTGATAATCATCATTCAACCCTTCCTTTATCATCTGTGTGAAAACGAAACAAACAAACAAAACCAGCCAAAGCAGGGGAAAAAACCCAAAAACCCAAATACCTGCAGACCCTCTATTGTAATTGTATAGAAACAAATAATAAATATTGAATATAACTCAAAAAAAAAAAAAGAAAAAGAAGTGGAATGAGAATGCATAAAAATATGCAGGTTGATATAATTTTTTTTTTCAAAGTACTAGCTTGTAAGTTGGGCATAGATACAAAGTGTCATTATCTTTAATAAAGACAAATAAAAAAAGCAGAACAAATAGAAAAATCAATACAGAAGCACAAATAAACTAAAGATGGCAGATTTTCTTGACCTGATGATTAGCATTAATCTAAATTATGCACCTGAGTTCTATAATGAATAATCATTACACAAATATTCTTTGAGTTCTGATTTTATGGCAGGTAACAACTAGGTTTAAAAATATAAAATAGTAACATATTCAATATTGTCCAGCTGGTGAAAATACAATCAACCACAAATAATTAGAAAAATTATTATATTCGTATGCAATTGTAATGATTGAGTTATGTCCAAGAAGGCATTTGTCGGCAAACAGTCACATTTAAAGATGAAAATATTCTTAGAAATTATTTAGCTACATAAAATTACCCAGTCTCTGGAAAATTGTTCTTCTTCAAAGTGTATTTTTGTTTTGACATTATTTACTTTATTGCCTTAAATGGTGAAGTAAAAAATTATTTTACAAGTCAAAAATTCCTATTACACATTGTCTTCTATTCTGTGATGACCAAAATTGAAGTATACTTTTTTCAGAATGTATATTATTTTTATGAAATGTGTGATGTAAAATTTCAAAAAAGATGACCTGAATAATAAACTGCAGGTCGAAAATAAGTAAATCACAAAGTCATATAAGGTCAATTTTAGTCAATGAAAATGTGAATTAGAAACAATTCCACCACCTCCATATAGGGTAGTATATACTATTGTTTTAGTTTCCCTTTAGCAAAGTAGAGAAAATGCAGATAATAGATTATGTTTAAAATTTTTCAGTATCACTGCTATACTTTATTTAGAATACTGTGATATTGCAACCTCATTTACTTTCCACATGGTGTTATCTGCACTTCTCAAACTACTGCAATTGCGCCCTTGTTTCAAGGCCTTTGGCTGGAAGACCCAAAACAGATAAAGATTACATGTTAAGGCAAGAGTACTGTCCTTAACCCAAAAAATTGTAACCTAGGCTCTGTGAGATGACTGCACCCCAAAGTAGCCTTAGAGAAATGATGTCTGAATATGAAGAGAGTGGTCCATGGGGCAGATTCTTGAATGTACTAAATATCACATAGTCATGTTTTCTATGGAAACAAGAAGAAAATTTTGAGATAGGCATTCTTTTGAAATTGTAACACATATTTTCATATCAGTTTGTTTGAGCTCATTATGTTATAGAACACGAATGTTTTGTAATTCTAAAACCCTTTATCGTCCTCAGACTTCTATTACAAGACTATTTTTTTTAAACTCCCAGTCTCAATTGATGATTTTGTATTTAATTTTCTAAAGATAAACTAAAAACTCTTTTCTCTCTGATCTAAATATTTTTTTTCTCAAAAAACGAAACGACACTGGCTACAAATCTGCTTTCATGCTTTGATGACTAATTCTCCTTATTCATCTCATCATATTTTAAAGTAATATCTCTTGCAATTTGCATAGCCTTTGTGTCTTGGCTCAAATGCCTTTGGAGATGAATATCTTACCAATTGATTTTTGCTGGTGGTTATTGATAATGCTTAGCTGGTTTCCCTTTAAAATAGCAGTAAGTCTGACCAAGCTCAAGTAATTCCTTGCTTACGTGGTTTGAAACACGCTCCACAGCCATTCAATTCCTACCTCTGTCAATGCCTCCAATTGGCTGGAGTTAAATGTAGATGTTTCCCAAATGTTAGCTATAAGCTGTTAAGCAGCTTCAAATATCATGAAAATAAAATAACATAATTAGGGCATTATGCACAGATGGTCAAAACAGTGTCCAAGGAAATGCTTCTGGTGAATACAAACCAGTGGAGTTACTAAGATCCTTGCCATGTAAACAGGTGCTTACGAAAATACTAAGTCATTTAACATCTCTGATCAGATAAGTGACATAAATAAGAGGAATGAGAATTGTCCAGAATAAATAGGAAGTTGCATATACAGCACATTCCTTAAATTCTACAGTTTTTATATCAGTTCATATGAAACTAAAATTTGGATCTTGAGGTAGATAAATTTATAATTTTATGCATAATATGGCAAAATGCCAATGACACAAGCTTATTTGTTATGTCCCTCAAAGCATCTCTCTGACAGTTTTAGGACATCCAAGCTATAAATCCTATCCCATGGAGAGGAAAGAACCTCAGGATCTTCCTAGCTGCCTTTAAGATAATCGGCACTATGTTGAATCATTTATAAAGGGCACATAGACATATTATATCAATGACTTTTTTTTAGACAAAATAATGTATATGGATTTTTACATACATGAGCTTTATTTTTTAAGTTAATATATTTTAAAGCAAAGATATTGAGCAAAAATAAGATATATATATAAAATAGCATGTGTTGATATTGTTTTTTCTAAATTTACGAGGCCAATTTCCATGTTGACTATAATTTATGGCACATTTAACTTCAATTTCTGGTCTATTATAATTTGTCAGTTTGTGGTTTTTTTTTTTTCATTAAAATAAATGGGAAGCAATAGGAATGGGAATCTTGCTGTTATGACACCCAATACCAAGTTTCTGATTGAGGTTAATATATATCCTAAAGAAAATCCACAGGCATATTTATAATGGCACAAAATGACTAGAAAAATAATTGTTACAATTCGCTTAAAAAAATAAAACATGGCAAGTAAAAGGGTTATGGGTTTGTTGCATTCAGTGTGGGTTCATGTATCCATCCACTGGTTTTCTCCAAGTGATGACTGTGGTAGTGGAAGCTACATTTTCCAATATAATATTTTCTCCTTCAGACAAACTAGCATGCTAGGCATGAACAGAGTGTAAGCTGTGATATCACTTAGAAATAATGTAGTACCTCCAATTCTCCGTATGTTAGTTAAAACACTAATAGTCCCATTTTGATGCAATATTAATTATGTGTACATAGTCGTTTAAAATTTCAAGTGGGACACAAAGAATAGTTCACAGACATTTCACAGATAAGACGGGAATTACTTTTCAGGTTGAGAAGTTACTAAACCTCTGTTACTATCAATTTCCTTTTCTGTCCAAAGAGGTTCATAATCCCTTTCTTTCTGAGTTACTGTGAGCTTAAAAATGACGTTTCCCACTTGAATTTTTACTCCTTGTCCCTACATTTTTCCTGCAATACTCTTCATTGCCTCCTAGCACTCAGGTCAGAAAAGTGGAGTCACATTTGTTTTCCTTTTCCTTCTACAACTATAATTCTACTCAAAATGGCCAGATGTGAATTGTATTTCTTATCTACCTTTCGGATATAGTCGCTTCTTTTCATCCATGCTGCCCGTCCTGTAGAGAGAACAGTCCACATCCTTTCTCCCCAGGGCTGAAGCATCCTAATATGCCTCAGGTGAACTATCATTCAAAATCCTTCAGGTATTTCCCACTTTCTGAGTTAAATTCTTATTTCCTTAAATGTCTTACAGAGTGCTTCATGGCCTTTTGCCTTCCAGCCTATCCAGGCTACATCTAACTGTCAGAGGCATTTGAACCAGAGCAACTCCATCTTGAATAGGACCTAGATAAAATAAGGCTGAAACCTACTGGGCTGCATTCCTAGACAGTGAAGGCATTCTAAGTCACAGGGTCAGATAGGAGGTCAGCATAAAATACAGGTCATAAAGACCTTTGTGATTACAGATTGCAGTAAAGAAGCTGGCTAACTCCCACCAAAACCAAGAAGGCGACTAGAGTGACCTCTGGTCATCCTCACTGCCACAGTCCCACCAGCACCGTGATAGTTTGCAAATCCCATGGCAACATCAGGAAGTTACCCCTATATGGTTTAAAAAGCAGAAGCATAAATAATCCACCGCTTGTTTAGCATATCATCAACGAATAACAGTAAAAATAGGCAACGAGCTCTGACTGTGGAGTAGCTATTCTTTTATTCTTTTACTTTTCTAATAAAATACTTTTCTTTTATTGCTTTCACTTTACTCTATGGACTTGCCCTGAATTCTTTCTTGTGCAAGATCCAAGAACCCTCTCTTAGGGTCTGGAGCGGGACCCCTTTCCTGTAACATAACCACTCTAACTTTCAAACTGTATTTTTAACAGACACTGTTTCATTTTTCCTTTATGCTTCATGCTTTATTTTATATCGAAAATTTTCATAGGGTGTTTTCTTTACTGGAATATTCTCCTTTTATATGTTCTCTTTTGCTACCCATTTATTTTTAACCTTAGCTTATATATGACTTCTCAAGAAGACTTTTCCATCCTCTTGGAGAGTTCCGCTCTCCCTAAGGTAACTTTTCAGTTTCCTTTTTTTTCTATATTCTATCTAGCTCATTTCTTTGTAAAACAATTTGTTAACATTCTTGTGATTCTTTTCTTAGGTCTTAGCCTCATGAGGACAAAAGCTGTCTCCGCTATGCTTGCCATAGGCACAGAAGAGGTTGTTTTATAACAAGGATGTTTTTCTGATCTTTGTTCTGGGTGTCTGAGAGGAGGCTTCTTAACCCCTGGGATTTCCAGGTGATTGGCATGACTTTATTATTCCTGCTGACCTCTTGGACCACACCTGACCTTATGCTAAAAGCAGGACTCAGCAGGGAAGCTGGTCACAGGACTAATGACTAATGATGTGAGTGTAAATTGAGGAATTGAGCCACAGGATATTGGCCTAACTTCAGAAAAGAGGGAAGCTGGAGATTGAGTCTAACCACATCACTTGGGCAAGGATTCCATCAGTCATGCCTAGGTAATGGAACCCCAGTACAAATCCATACTGGGGAAGCTCCCTGGTTGATGAGCACATTCATGTGCTGGAAGGGTGACAGTGGAGAGGACTTGATGTTCTGTATGTGGAATCTTGTCAGACTTTCCCCGTGTGTTTCCTCATGTGTCTGATTCTGATACGTATCCTTTAAAATAAGACTATAATTAAAATTCCAGCACTTTCCAAACTTCTATCAGCCATTCTAAGAAATTATCAAACATGACAGGGTTGTGGAAATGCCCAGATTTATAGTCAGCCAGTTGATCAGAAGTATGGGTGGCCCAGAGACCCCGGAACTTATGACTGGTGTCTGAGTGTTGGCAGTGATCTTGAGGACTGTGCATCTAACCTGTGGAGTCTGTATTAACTCCAGCTACTTAGCATTGGCAGTGCATTGCAGTCTTGCAAAGGCACTTTCAAGTCTTTACTGAAGGAATGAATAAATATATGAATATATTAAAAATAGAGTCTCTAAACTTTCAGAAGGCATTGGAGTCTTCGAGCAAACTATATATATTTTCTTGTATGTAGGCAGATTTCTAACATGACCACTGAGATTCTAGTCGCTAGTGTATGCGTCCTTCCCTTGGAATGTGGGCAAGACCTTGAATATGAAGAGATAGTCACTCTCTTGATTACGTTATAAGACAAAAGTGAAGAGAGGGTCACTCTTGTTATGTAAAACTCCATTTCGGAAGACTGAAAGGAGATTCCTGCTAGTTTTCAATAAATATGCTCCCATATTGCAAGAATGCCAAGTATCTAGAACCTAAGGTAGACTCTGGGGTTTGAGAGAGATCCCCAGCCAGGAACCAACAAAAAAACAGTGATCGTATCACCATGACTGCAAGGAAGTGGGTTTTTCAATAACCTGAGTAAGCCTGGAATCGGACTCCAAGCTCCAGATGAAAACAAGGTACACATCTTGGTTTCAAGCTTTTGAAACACTGAGGGGAAAATCCCAACACACTGTGCCTGGATTTCTGACCCACAGAAACTCTCAGATAATACACGGGCTTTTTGCCTCACTGACTTTGCACTAACTTGTTATAAAACACTAGAAAATGAACACACTTATACATTTGCCCACAAAACTGCTAGCAACCTTAATGTTTTATTTTTTATAATCAAAACTTACAAAGTATTTATTTTATGTTGCTGAATAAAAGAAATTTCATATGTTTTGATGTTCAGCCAAGCATTTGGAAATTTGATATCTTCCTAGAAAAATCAAGGTGGAAATTTCATTTTCTCTGTGACATCTTAAAATAGTTATTCAGAACTGAACTGGACTCAATCTCCAGCTTCCCTCTTTTATGAAGTTAGGCCAATATCCCGTGGCTCAATTCACATATTGAGTGCCTTACACATGAAGAGATACATGCAGGAAAATAAACCATCCTATACATGAGCCGTTATCTCAAAGGTCTAATGTTCCCAGTTAGAAATGTTTATTTTCAAAACTACCACAGGTTAACAACACAAATGTAACTTATTTAAAGATCATGCTCCCAGGGCACTAAACTAGAAGACAAATCATGGCAATAGCATAAAGTAAATACAAACACAAGAAAAACATTTTATAAAAATAAAGAGGAATTTGAACAAGAAGAAGAACTAACCAGAAGGTTTTTTTTTTTTTTTTTTTTTTTTGAGGCAGAGTCTTGCTCTGTCACCCGGGCTGGAGTGCAGTGGCCAGATCTCAGCTCACTGCAAGCTCCGCCTCCCGGATTTACGCCATTCTCCTGCCTCAGCCTCCCAAGTAGCTGGGACTACAGGCGCCCGCCACCTCGCCTGGCTAGTTTTTGTATTTTTAGTAGAGACGAGGTTTCACCATGTTAGCCAGGATGGTCTCGATCTCCTGACCTCGTGATCCGCCTGTCTCGGCCTCCCAAAGTGCTGGGATTACAGGCTTGAGCCACCGCGCCCAGCCCTAACCAGAAGGTTTTAATAATGATTGAGCTCATGTCCATTTGTGTACAGTAATGGATATATGCTTAAAGAATACTGATTGTCTTCTTCAGCCTTTTCATCCAGGAGCCTTGTAATAAGTAGATCACTATCACTCTTTTCTTAAATCTAGAGTACGGTGAATGCAGTGTAAGTCAAGGAGTTATCTGAACAAATAGCAAATAATTACCTATGTGGTTTCAGTTGCACTTTTAGTCCTGTGCAGACAGCTCCCTATATTCTGTCTAAAATCTGTGGGCAATATTGAGTGCTGTGTGGTACTTGTTTATTTATTTATTTCTTTATTTATTTGCAGGGGGATTCTGTTTAAGAATCAAAGCTCGCTTGTTGTGAACACCATTATACACCGGTTATACATTTTAAGCTTTATATTCCAGTTGGGAACTCCTATAATTGGATAAGCATGTCATCTATGCCATTTGTGGCTTGAAAAATGTTGAACAGATTAAGGCAAAGGATGATAATATAAGTCATTTTGTAGATAATTCAATTCAGTGGACCTTTGCTTCTCACTCATCTCTCTTTGACTATGATTGCTCAACCTGTTTTTATTTCTATCACTAAAAGTATAAGCACAGGTAAGTCCTAAGGGATCATGAAAATGATATGGTTAAAATTCAAATAAACTAGATATCCCTGTAGTTCTTGAAACTGTGAACTTATTACATTTCTCGGTAAAATAATAACCAGAAAGTTCTGGCTTTACCTTCCTTTTGCAAGATTTAGATACAGCCTATGAGTCAGCCAATTCCACATATACTGGCTTGTATATGTGGCTATTTCATATCGACTTTATGCTAAGGCATTTTTAAAGGGTCCAGCAATGTTGTCATTCTGTGTTTTTTCCTCCTCCCCCCAGCCTCTGGACATCAAGACAAAAAACCCAACGAAAGCTTTACCAAGTCAACATCTAATTTAAAATGTTTGTCTACATTCTGCCTAGTTTCATTTTGTTACATTATTATTTTAAAATGTTAAAGTGTATTTCCTGTATTTTCTAATCACTCTCAATATAATTTTAAAATCTGATGTTATAGTTAAATTTGCACTGACTTATTTCCTTTCTCCTGAGAAAATTTGGTAAGCTTCTATTATGCATAGCCCTGAGTTTCACACATTTGAAACTGAGGAATGAGGCTGCTAGGACAATGGTGTTATTTATTATGGTGCATTATCCAATTGCACTGCACCTGTCTGGATCATAGGTTTGCAATAATGCAATGAAAATGATTTGAATGGGTCATAGGTCTAATGTGTTAAGCACATAAACAAAGACTGCCCAGGGAGAGTGTTAATCCATGCTCATTAATTTTTAAATTCACATTCTGCAAGTTCATCCAAAAATTTATGAAGCACGTCAGAGTTTGGCTTCAGCAGCAATAGAGACATACTGAAACATATGGCTGGGGGGCAAAATAGAGTCCTTGGCAGTGCTCCTGCAGAGAGCCAGGTGAAGTGAAACCCATTAGAACTTCCACCGTGGCCGTGAGAGTTACAGCCCACAGAAGAGGGACGCTTCCCAGTGTCTCTGAAACCGTGAAAGGCAAAGGAGACTCATTTCAATTCCTTCCATGGGGAATATCACTGCCCTAGTCTAGTGGGGTCTGTTTATTAGAGGATATCTTTATGCATGATTATTTAAAGCAGGTAAAATCCATCCCCCTTATTTTTTCCTGTTTCATGTGTATACATAGATACGTGTATGTATACATGTATACATAATAAATACATACATATGAACCACTGTTCTAACAAATTAAATCAATTATAAAAAACGATATATTTCTAACTACAAGAATATATTCTATGTTTTTAATTTTACAATTTAGTAATGGTAAACATTCATTTGGTGCTAACTTATTTTAAACATCTTATTTTCAATGACAATAAGGTGAATGAATACAATTATTATTGCTTAAATCTTGGTTTCACCCTCAGTGATATATACTAGTCTGGCTATTTTAAGTTGCCTCCATCCCACAATGGCAAGAACTATCATTCTTGGAATAATAGTTCACAAAGGTATGAGGACACAAATATAAGATTCAATCATGATGTTCATGTTTCTGTGACAGACATTGTTATAATATTTAAAAGTAAATATCCCTCTTCACTGATATTAATTTTTCTTGGAAAACATGAAAAGAATTACTTTAAAAAATAATAAGCATATATAAAAATTTCTTATTTCATGTTTTATATGTATTTCATGTGTTCATAGATTAGAAAAGGAAAGGTTTATTTAAATGTTCAAATACAAATCTTTTCAGAGATGACAAAATTACATAACCTTTGTCTACTGTCATCCAACATCCTGCCTCAGTGGTAGGATGTTCCAGCTCAGAACTGTGCACCCCACATGGGAAGTCCTCTCTGCTGCAGTTACTCCAGGCTGGATTCAGCTCTCCAGGTATCCCTGCTGTTTCTTTCTAACTGCCTCTGCAGAATGCATTTGGTTTCCTTAAGTATTCTTTTATTTGCCACCTTGCCACTCACATCTACAGGCGGGCCTTCCTGGATCACTTGGCCAGGCCAGATCCGTCTAACTCCTCCCTGGATCCACGGCAATTACTGTATTTTGCATATTTCTGCTGTTAATCTGTGAGTGCAATGAGGACAGAGACTGCTGTGTGTCCTTTACCCAGACAGCCCCCCCCTCGATTCAATTACTTTTACCTTGACTCTCAGCAAATGTGGGGTTGACCAAGTTAATAATGAGACAATCTAAACCAAAGAAAATCTTTTCAGATAGAGATTGTTTAATTTTAAAAAAGAAACTCAGGCATTCACAATATTAAGTAGAATTATGCAACTATAATGAAAACGAGCAAACACACACAAAAGGAGATTTCAACCAGAGTACACATTCTCCCCTCACCCACCACACTCAGCCACATTGACCATCTTGCTTCCACAGAAAATTTCAAATCGATTTCCAATTTAGGGCTTATACACTTCTATCTTTTCTTCCTGGAATGCCCTTCCTTTGAATCATCTCGTGAGTCTTTCCACCAGCTCATCCCAGTATCTGTTCAAATGTCTTCCCCCAGAGATAATGTTCCTAAACACCCTATTTAATCACAAACCCAAACACTTTTTAGCACTTAAGCCTGATTTATTTTTCTTCACAGTATGTGTCTGTTAGCTTTTCCTATCCCATCCATTATATTATATCATACTGTCATATATTCCTATATTTATTACTCTTTCTAACTCTGTAGCGTATCGTAGGAACTCTGTCTGGTATCTCCAATTACAATGAAGTGTCTGGCATACAAGCGGTAGTCAATACATGTTTACTGCATGACTAAGTGAATTTGACCCATCTGGGTTTTATTTTGCTATAAAGCGTATGGGAAGTGTCTAGTTTGCTTGTTTGTTTGTTGCTACAGATCATCATTAAATAATCGTGTCTTAAAATGATTTCAAATTTTACTTATCAAGACAAAATTCCATATATATATACACACACACACACAACACTTTTGTAAAATCTAAAGATATGCATAGTATCTCTGCTCTTTATAAATAGGACAGCAAACACAACCTGATTTGTCCTTTCTCCTAACTCCCTCATTTGGATATTGAGTAAATTTTTGTGGTTGTTGGTTTTTTGTTTGGTTTTGTTTTTGAGACAGGATCTTACTTTGTCACCCAAGCTGAAGTGCAGTAACAAAATTGTAACTCACTGCAGCTTCAAACTCTTGGCCTCAAGCAATCCTCCTGCCTCAGCCTCTCCAGTAGCTGGGAGTAGAGGCATACACCACCATGCCCAGCTAATTTTTATATTATTGTAGAGACAGGGTCTTGCTATGTTGCCCAGGCTGGTCTTAACTCCTGGCCTTTAGCTATCTCCTTGTCTTGGCCTCCCAAAGTACAAAGTGCTGACATTACAGATGTGACACACTGCACCTTACCAATATAGAGTAAATTTTAATTCAACTTTATTTTAAATCTTTAAAAAATTTTATTTATTATACTTTAAGTTCTGGGATACATGTGCAGAACATGCCAGTTTGTTACATAGGTATACATGTGTCATGGTGGTTTTCTGCACCCATCAACCCATCATCTAGGTTTTAAGCCCCACATACATTAGGCATTTATGTTGGGCCCCAGCGTGTGATGTTCTCTTCCCTGTGTCCATGTGTTCTCATTGTTCAGCTCCCACTTATGAGTGAGAACATGCAGTGTTTGGCTTTCTGTTCTTGTGTTAGTTTACTGAGAATGATGGTTTCCAGCTTCACTCATGTCACTGCAAAGGACATGAGCTCATTCTTTTTTATGGCTGCATAATATTCCATGGCATATATGTGCCACATTTTCTTTATCCAGTCTACCATTGATGGGCATTTGTGTTGGTTCCAAGTCTTTGCTATTGTGAATAGTGTTGCAATAAACATACTTGTGGATGTGTCTTCATAGTAGAATGATTTATAATCCTTTGGGTATATACCCAGTAATGGGATTGCTGGGTCAAATGGTATTTCTGGTTCTACCCTTGATTTATAATCCTCTGGGTATATACCCAGTAATGGGATTGCTGGGTCAAATGGTATTTCTGGTTCTAGATCTTTGAGGAATTGCCACACTGTCTTTCACAATGGTTGAACTAATTTACACTCCCACCAGCAGTGTAAAAGTGTTCCTGTTTCTCCACATCCTCTCCAGCATCTGTTGTTTCCTAACTTTTTATAAATTGCCATTATAACTGGAATGAGATGGTATCCCATTGTGGTTTTGATTTGAATTTCTCTAATGACCAGTGATGATGAGCTTTTTTCACATGTTTGTTGGCTACATAAATGTGTTCTTTTAAGAAGTGTCTGTTCATATCCTTTACCCACTTTTCAATGGGGTTGTTTGCTTTTGTCTTGTAAATTTAAGTTCCTTGCAGATTCTGGGTATTAGAACTTTGTCAGATGGATAGGTTGCAAAAATGTTCTCTCATTCTGTAGGTTGCTTGTTTACTCTGATGATAAACCGTAAAAGAAAACCTAGGCAATGCTATTCAGGACATAAGCATGGGCAAAGACTTCATGACTAAAACACCAAAAGCAGTTGCAACAAAAGCCAAAATTGACAAATGGGATCTAATTAAACTAAAGAGCTTCTGCACAGTAATTCACATTTATTTTAATATAATTTAGTCATTTTATGTTTTGTTATTTCTTCTCAGTAATTAGGGTTATGAAAGTATTTTATTAATCTCCAACAAGGACTGTTTTTGCATCTCATTTCTTCATTTGAATTCACTTCCTGCCAAATTATTTCCTTTAGCAAATTTTCATCAATGAACAGGAGTTATGACATTATATTGTTTTATTTTAAATCAAAATTTGGCCGAATGTAGAGTTCTAGATTGATTATAATTTTATCCAGTGTATTTAAATATATGTGGCTGTATGTGCATACACACACACATACATATATATACTATATATGTACAAATGTATGCAATTTCCCTGCAATGCTGCTTCTTGTTATTGGGGAATCCTCCACCGGCCTAGGTGCAGTGCATACACAGATACTTGTGTATTGTTCCCAGCCTCATAAGGTGTTCTCTTCATCCTTATTGCTTCATAGTTTCACTTTGTTATCACCGGGTGCTGATTTTTTTTTTAATTGGTTTTCTTATTGTGTTTGCTTCTTTGGTACTTTCAATTTCTTACCCATTATATTGTCTGTTACTCCCTCCATTTCCTACTACTACCGCTGTCATGAAAATGTGGTAGACTTGTAAATTCTTCTGCATCTCTTAAATTCTGTTTCACATTTTTCATCTCTTCACTATTTTGAGCTGCATTCTGAGTGCTTATCTCAGTGCCATTTTCCACTCAATAGTATCCATGCCTGTGTCCAGATTATCACTGAGCTGATTGCTTCAAAAACATTCAACCATTTTCCTATTGCTGGTATAACAATTACCACACATTCAGTTGCTTAAAACAATACACATTTATCATTTTAAAGTTCTGGGGGCCGGAAGTCGAAAAAGAGTTTAATGAGCTAAAGTCAAGGTGTCCATAGGGTTGGTTTCTTCCAGAGATTCTCAGAGAGGATCTATCCCCTTCCCTTTTCCAGCCTCTAGAGTCTGGCTGGAGATTCCTCTAGACTCTGGCTTCTTGAGAGACCACAAAATGATACCCCTCCCCCCAAAATTTTATTTCTATAAATCTGTAAAGGAAAGATTCAAAATTTCAAAAGTCATTTATCAGTTGGAAACATTTTTAATAGTTTGTTTTATATTTAAAATCATATTAAGATATAATCAGATAAATCCTCACTACTTTCATACTTTTGGCTAGAGAGGTAAATTTTCAAAGTTCAAGCAGAACTTGGGGAGCCCATCCATCAAAAGAAGAAAAGCCAAGAAAAAGGATTTTGTCAACAGTCAAACTCTGTGTGTATGATCAGCTTACTGCTTCCCTCCTTGGGACGTCCTATTAACTTGTGATCCAGGTGAGCCACATTTACCTCATGTTCATGCCCTTGAAGAGTACATACCTGCTTTGACTCTGGCCTTGGTCATGTGACTTACTGTGGCAAATTAGATATTAGCAAGAGTGGTATAGCAGCAGATTGAGAGACGCCTATGAATTGAAGCTTGTCCTCTTGGAATGTTCTATCTTGGGGCCAGTCACCATGCTTTAAAGAAATGTGGGCTAGAACACCAAATAATGGAAAGTGTAGAGACAGATCTTGGATTCAAAATGTCTTCTTGGAAGTCCCATCCTGCCCTGAGCTCCCAGCAACATGCAGATGCAGATATGAGATTGTGGATACCAAGTGGAGCAAAAGTGTCCAGCTGATCACAGTCAACACTATTGGCTTGCAAGAAGTGATAAATCATTGATATGTTATGCCCCTAAGTTCTGAAGTGGATTTTTATGCAAACAGGTAACTGAAAGACCCATGGATGGTATTAGACTCAGTAACAACTTTTTCTTTCTCATTCAGGGCACAATGAGTCAGGTCTGAATGAGATCTTAGAACAGGACAAGCATGTTCTCTTCATGTCAGTTAACCTAAGTTAAACAGACTAGAGAAAGTTTCATGTTTTAATTTCCTCCCTTTGTCAAACTTAAGTAATTATCTCATGGGACTATGTTTTGCTTAAGTTTTTGTGTGTCATGGATGCTCAGTATCTGTTTACTGTGTCGGTATCTTCCCATTTCACATGTCAAGCAGACACATTTGTTCATCTTTGCAGAGTTTTTTGCAATTGGAAATTTCCACCACTTGATTTTTCTCCTCCATTGGGAACAGATGCATGCAATACTCCACATTATAGAAACCCTTCTATTTGTTCATTATGAAAGGTAAAATTAAAACAGAGAATATATCCTTCAGGCTCAGCAAACATATAAGGCAGCAAAACAGCAACACTGACTCTAATTTTAAAGGGCTGAGTTTCCAGGAAGGAGTATTGTTCTGCCTAAGCTCA
The DNA here is from genome assembly GCF_000951035.1 of Colobus angolensis palliatus. Lineage (NCBI taxonomy): Eukaryota > Metazoa > Chordata > Mammalia > Primates > Cercopithecidae > Colobus > Colobus angolensis. The sequence continues at coordinate 1,306,179 of NW_012115910.1, forward strand.
GAGACCATCATTCACCGGTATGAAATTTGTCACTAATTTGTATTTGTATCATTGGTACATTCATGTAATATCCAACCCTATAAATTATCTTTCCTGGATTAACATACCATACAGTGTAAGATAAGAGATTTCCTGCTGGTAGTTCCAGATTAACATGACCTGGAAACTAAGATAGCATAGTGCTCATGTTGGCTTACAGGCCGATACTCCAATCGCTATGTAGCACCATTTTATTAAGCCAATAAAGTACCACTATTATAAGATTTTTATAACCTTGCAGGCCATAGCCTTTTCAGGGGCACTGATAGTAAGTATAGTTGCTCTAATTGAATTGCCCAAAAACAGTTGACCCAGTGTTAGAATTGTTCATTATTTACCCACATCAGTCCTGTGAGCCTTTATGGCACTCATTGTCTCTCAGAGCAAAGCCAGATAATTTTATAGGACCTGCAACGTACAGGAATCTAAGGGTCTTGGGTTAAGCAGTGAAAATGAACCTTCTCTATCTCGTGTACTGACACACAGGGAAGCTTAATTACAGAGTACAATTTAAGGGGTGGAAAGCTTGGCTCTGGACTTGTAGCACCAGGAATAGTTTCAGGTCTGCTACTTTTCCCATTGGTAATTTTGAGCAAGTTGTGTAAGCCCTCTGTGCCTCAGTTTCTGCAATTCTAAAGCGACAATAACAGAACTTGCTTTATATTAGTAATACTATCATGAGTTGTAAATCTGTTATACATTTAAAGCACTCAAAAACTATTTGCTAGTTAGGCATTCACTATATGTTATTTGTAATTATCCCTTTAATATAATTTTTACTGATAGAATTTAATGATAGGGAGGAATAAAAATATTCTATGGACTGTCTCCCTCTGAAGTTTCCCCTGTCACGGTAGCTCTTACTGGTCTGGACAATTGAATAAAGCACTAGATGATGCTTGTTCAACTGTGTTATTTCTCACCGTAACTATGAATTCTAAATTTCAAGTCACACAAATTCATTGTTTGGTCCATCAGGAAATACCAAGTTTAAAGCTAACTGCTATGATCTAAATATTTGTGTCTCTCCAAAATTCACATTTTGAAACCCTAATTCCCAAGGTGATGGCATTAGAAGAGAGGGCCTCTAGGAGATAATTAGGACACCAGGACTCAAACCTCATGAATGCGATTAGTGCACTTACAGCGAGTGCCTTATTAAGGGTGCCTGTTGTCCCTTCCTCCATGACAGGGCACAGCATGAAGGTGCTGCCTTCCAGGCGGAGAATGAGCCTTCAGCAGACACTAGATGTGTTGTGGACTTCCTAGGCTTTATGTCTCTGGGGGATAATGTCTGCTGTTTATGAGCCACTCAGTTTGTGGTATTTTATTATCGCAGCCTTAAGAACCAAGACACCAGCAAAAGCATGGGTAGTCATCATCAGAATGAATAGGATTGAGGGCTATACTGGAAAGAACTTTAAGTAAAGCTTTCTTAATTCACACCTTAAATGGTCTTATTTCTGTCATGATTTAGTTTGCATTAAGGGTTTTTCTGGGCCCATCTGGCTTCTAAAATATTAGGGTCTTTTGTAAATTCTGGTGGAGTTGAAACATCATATTCTGAAAAAGGTTAACATCCCTTTCATAAGTTTCCCAGGGCTGCCATAACAAAGTGCCACAAACTGAGCGGCTTAAATGGTAGACATTAAATATCCACAGTTCTAGAAACTCGAAGGAAAAAATTAAGATGTCGGCTACTTCATGCTGTCTCAGAGGCTGCAGGAGGAAGCCTGATCCGTGCCGTTTTCTCAGCTTCTGGTGTCACCAGCAGTGTCTCCCAGGCTTACAGTAACCTGATGCTCATCTTTGCTTCTATCAACACATGGACCTCTCCCTATGTCTCTGTGTTTGCACCTGGCCTTTGTATGACCTCATCTTAATTACATCTGTGATGACCGTCTTGTCAATGCCACATTCTGAGGTACATGGGTTAGAACTTCAATATATCTTTTAGGGGGTGGGGGGACACAATTTAATCCATAATGCATTTTCAGTGAGACAGTGAAGGGGAATTCCTGGTCCCGGGCAACAACCGAGAAAAACAGATGTGGAAACCAGCGAGTGATTATGCTGATTGTGGTTAGGGCAATCGGTACAATCTGATTGCATCTTGTATAATTCAAAAGTAAATTACAGGTTCTCTCTGCCTTGAGGGACTGTCCAATCTGATCAATAAAAGGTATAAAATAGGAAACAGAGTATCCCTAGTTTCTTCAACTTAGTATGCTTTTGGGACCTTGTGCAATTTTCCTGGACTCCAACCCTGTTTCACAGTCTCACGTGGTGGTGTGGAGGGCAAGCCCGCAGTTTGCCATTTGTTAGGTACACTTTTAAGTGCCTTGCTGTATATGACTTGACTTGCAAAATAGTATAACTGTGTTGGGCATTGGCAGCACAGGAAGAGAGTTGCACTGGCTTTTAACTTTTTCCCTTATTAGCCATTAAAATAACATTCTTTTTTAGAAAATAGGTTGTCAGTTTGAGGGAACAGAAACAAGAAGTAACTTATTTTCCTTTCAATGAGAAGTCGGAACGGAGAGTAGACAGATGCCTGGAAATTGGCCATTCTAACTTCCCGAATACTCTTCCTGGAATTTTACATGGTAAATTTTCTCCCTTACATTCAGTTGGGATCAATTTCTGTGCTATTAATTCATAGATATAAAGCTTATTAAGTTTTCTTACCACTTGAGTATAATCTGTCTTTCCTCTAATCTTTCAGTCATGTCTTGCTGCACAGTCATGACTTTTATCATCATATGTGATTGTACACTGAAGCCAGAATGGAGATTTCTCAGTGAAGTTCACATTTGTTTTCAATTATTTTTTAATGAACCTCGATATCTTTTCTTCTGAAATTTCTCATTCATCATGATATATATTTTGGGGCAGTATTATGTGATTTTTAATTTTTTAATTTAAAAATTAATTTCAATATAATTTTTGTGTATTTCAACAGTTTTGGGGGGATACAGGGTTTTTGGTTACATGGATGAGTTCTTTAGTGGTGAGTTCTGAAATTTTAGTACACTCATCACCTGAGAAGTGTACACTGTACACGATACGTAGTGTTTTAATCCTTACCCCCTCCTAACCACCCCCCAGCAAGTCCCCAAAGTCCATTGTATAACTCTATATGCTTTTGCATCCTCATAGTGTAGCTTAACTTCCACTTATCAGAGGAAAAATACTGTATTTGGTTTTTATCATTTCTGAATTACTTAGAATAATGGACTCCAGCTTCATCTAAGTTTCTGCGAAAGATATTGTTTTGATCCTTTTATAGCTTAGTAGTATGCCATGTTGCATATATACCACATATTTTCATCCACTCGTTGGTCAATGGGCACTAAGTTTGGTTCCATATATTTATGATTACAAATTGTGCTGCTGTAAACCTACCTGTGCATGAGTCTTTTTCATATAATGACTCCTTTTGCTTTGGTTAGAAACCTGGTACTGTGATTGCTGGGTCAAATAGTAGATCTACTTTTAATTCTTTAAGGAATCTCCATACTGTTTTACATAGTAGTTGTACTAATTTACATTCTAGCCAGCAGTGTAAAAGTATTTTTTCCTCACATTCATGCTGAAATCTATAGTTTTTTGACTTTTTAATTATGACCATTCTTGCAGGGGTAAGGTGGTATCTCTTTGTGGTTTTAATTGGCATTTCCCTGATGATTAGTGATGCTGGTCATTTTTTCATATACTTAAGGCTGTTTGTATATCTTCTTTCGAGAATTGTCTATTCATGTCCTTTACCCACTTTTTGAGGAGATTATTTGTTTATTGCTGATTTGTTTGAGTTCCTTGTGGATTCTGGATACTTGTTCTTTGTTGGATGCATAATTTGTGAATATATTCTCCCACTCTTTTGATTGCCTGTTTACTCTCTTTCTTTTCCTTCCTTCCTTCCTTCCTTCCTTCCTTCCTTCCTTCCTTCCTTCCTTCCTTCCTTCCTTCCTTCCCTCCCTACTTCCTTCCTTCCTTCTCTTATCTTCCCTTCCTTCCTGTCTTCCTTTATCTTTTTTCCTTTTCTCTCTCTCTCTTTTTTTAATTTGCTGTGTAGATGCTTTTTTAGTTTAATTAGGTCCCATTTGTTTATTTCTGTTTTTGTTGTATTTGCTAATGGGGCCTTAGTCATAAATTCTCTGCATAAGCCAATGTACAGAAGAGTTTTTCTAATGTTATCTTCTAGAAATTTTATATTTTCATCTTGAGTAGATTTTTGTAAAAGCTGAGAGATGGGGATCCAGTTTTACTCTTCCACATATGGCTTGCCAGTTTTCCTAGCACTATTTATTGAATAGGGTGTCCTTTCCCCAGTTTATGTTTTGTTATGCTTTGTCAAAGATCTGTTGGCTGTAAGGGTATTTGGATTTATTTCTGGATTCTCCATTCTGTTTCACTGGTCTAAGTGCCTATTTTTATAGCAGTATTATGCTGTTTTGGTAACCATAGCCTTACAGCATAATTTGAAGTCTGGTATTGTTAAGTCTCCAGATATGTTCTTTTTGCTTAGTAGTGCTTTGGCTATGTGGGCTCTTTATTGGTTTCACATAAATTTGGATTGTTTTTTCTAGTTCTGTGAAAAATGGTGATAGTATTTTGATGGGAATTGCATTGAATCTATAGATTGCTTTAGGCAGTATGTTCATTTTCACAATATTGATTCTTCCCATCTATGAGCATGGAATTTGTTTCCATATGTTTGTGTCATCTATGAATTATTTCAACAGTATTTTGCAGTTTTCTTTTTAAGATCTTTCACCTCTTTGGTTAAATATATTTCCAGAGTTTTTTGTTGTTGTTGTTGTTGTTTTGTTTTTGTTTTTGTTTTAAGCTGTTGTAAAAGGGATTGAGTGGGATGGCTGGGTCATATGGTACATCTAGATCTAGATCCTTGAGGAATCGCCATACTGTTTTCCATAATGGTTGAACTAGTTTACAATCCCACCAACAGTGTAAAAGTGTTCCTATTTCTCCACATCCTCTCCAGCACCTGTTGTTTCCTGACTTTTTAATGATTGCCATTCTAACTGATGTGAGACGGTATCTCATTGTGGTTTTGATTTGCATTTCTCTGATGGCCAGTGATGATGAGCATTTTTTCATGTGTCTGTTGGCTGTATGAATGTCTTCTCTACTGGGTATATACCCAAAGGATTATAAATCATGCTGCTATAAAGACACATGCACACATATGTTTATTGCGGCACTATTCACAATAGCAAAGACTTGGAATCAACCCAAATGTCCATCTGTGACAGACTGGATTAAGAAAATGTGGCACATATACACCATGGAATATTATGCAGCCATAAAAAAGGATGAGTTTACGTCCTTTGTAGGGACATGGATGCAGCTGGAAACCATCATTCTTAGCAAACTATCACAAGAACAGAAAACCAAACACCGCATGTTCTCACTCATAGGTGGGAACTGAACAATGACATCACTTGGACTCGGGAAGGGGAACATCAACATTGGGGCCTATCATGGGGAGGGGGAGGGGGGAGGGATTGCATTGGGAGTTATACCTCATATAAATGACTAATTGATGGGTGCTGACGAGTTGATGGGTGCAGCACACCAACATGGCACAAGTATACATATGTAACAAACCTGCACGTTATGCACATGTACCCTAGAACTTAAAGTATAATAATAAAAAAAAAAAAAATTTGAAATGCCAGGAACTCAAAGAGTGAACTATTCTGGAAGTGATCACTATGATTCAAAATCTCATACTTTCTAATTTTATCATATTAGCTTTTATATGTTAATATTTGATTTTATTACATAATCTCAGAATGTCATAAAAAGAAAAAATTATGGAAGAAAAAATTTTATCCTTCTCCATTAGATTTATTTTAAATGTATTAAAATAAAATCAACTTAGTAGTGAAAAAAAAAAAGGGATTGAGTTCTTGATTTGATTCTCACCTTGGTTATTGTTGTGTTTTAGTAGTTCTACTTATTTATGTGCATTGATTTTGTAACCCAGGACTTTGTTGAGTTTGTTTATCAGATATAGGAGACTTTTTGATGAGTCTTTCGGATTTCTAGGTATACAATCATATCATCAGCAAATAGCAACAGTTTAATTTCCTCTTTTCCAATTTGAATGTCCTTTATTTCTTTGTCTTGGCTGATTCCTCCAGCTAGGGCTTCTAGTAACATGTTGAATAGAAGAGGTGAAAGTGGACGTCCTCATCCTGTTCCATTTCTCTGGGGAAATACTTCCAATTTTTTCTAGTCAGTATAATGTTGCATGTTTGTTATAGATGGCTTTTATTACTTTGAGGTAAGTCCCTTCTGTGCCTATTTTGTTGAGGATTTATATCATAAAGTGATGGTAGATTTTATCAAATGCTTTTTTGTGTCTATTGAGATGATCATATGATTTTATTTTTAATTCAGTTAATGTGATGAATCACATTAGTTGACTTGCATAGGTTAAACAATCCCTGCATCCCTGGAATGAAACCCACTTGATCAAATATATTCTCTTTTTGATGTGCTATGGGATTCAGTTAGCCAGTATTTTGTTGAGGATTGTTGCATCTATGTTGGTCTGCAGGATTTTTTTGTTTGTTTGTTTCTTCTGTGCTTTTCCTGGTTTGGGTATCAGGATGATATTGGCTTTATAGAATGATACGGGGAGGATTCCCACTTTCTCTATCTTTTGGAATAGTTTCAGTAGAATTGGTACTAATTCTTCTTTGAATGTCTAGTAGAATTCAGCTGTAAATCCATCTGGTTCTAGACTCTTTTTTAAACTTTTTAAAATGACCGATTCACTCATGCTGCTTGTTATTAGTCTGTTCAGGGCATCTTTTTATTTCTGATTTAATCTAGGAGGGTGTACATTTCCAGGAAATTATCCATTTCCTCTAGATTTTCTAGTCTGCATATGCAAAGGTGTTCATAGTAGCCTATAATGATCTTTTGTACTTCCGTGGTATTGGTTGTAATATCTCCATTTTCATTTCTAATTGAGTTTATTTGGATCTTCTCTCTTCTTATGATGTGATTCCTAGAGAAAGAAGAAATAAATTTGACCAAAGGCCTGGAAAGGAAACAAAGGTAAAGTTTGATCACTCTCTCTTAGCGGCGACCAGTTATAATTCCAGAGGCTGAAAGATCTCTAAATTGCTGTCCCAGTTTGAAATATAACATCCCATATCAGCATTTACTCTCATGATAAAAGATTATTCTATCTTTCCTAACTACCTACTAAACTGTATCTTACATACTCAACTGTCTTTTTAAATTTTAATATGACTAGTTCTTATTTTCATAGTTAGAACAGTGAAACATGTCTCCTCATCCTTTAATAAAGATAATGCAAGATATAACACATGCGGTATTTACCCACAGTGCGGAGTACAAACACTCTCCAGTGTCTTACACATTCATCTGTTCCTCTTTCTAGGCATTGTATGAAGTGTCTTCAACTTGTTTGGAGGAACTATTAGGGGAGGTGCAGCTACTCATATATCCTTGACAGAAGAACAATCTTCCTCTATCAGGGAAGGTTGTCTTCTTCCATCAAGTGCTCAGCTTTGGGAATAGTGAGGGTAAGGGAACAACCCACCTAACCAGTCAGATCAGCCAAATTAACCCTGGCGACCAATGAGGTCACAACTGTTGCAGCCAGATTGACCGCACATCTTATACCAAATATCTGTGAGAACGAGAACACCCAACTCCTTGCTGCCCCATTCCCCTGTATGCTTTGCCCAGTAGTCAAGACCTTTGCCTCACATACAGCTCAACTAAGAATCCTGTGACCTATCAGTCTAATGAGTTTTTAAATTTACATGAAAACGTTTTCAATTTCCTGTGAAATCTTTTATTGTTTAAATTTCTGTTACTCTTAACTCACATCCTTTTGCATCTGTTTTTTTAAAATTCCTTATCTCAGCTTACTCTTTTCAAAGACCCTTTTCCCAGTCATCTCATGAAAAAATTTCTGAGATTGCAGAGTCATTCCTGAGGCTACTTCTTGGTATACAAATAAATCAGGATTCTTATTTATTTGCATAAATAAGGGTCCTTATTTCATGTTGTTGGGGCACAGAATGTTAGTTTGACCACAGGTTCTTTTTGCAGCATCTCGGGAGGGTATGAGTGAAGAGGTGTGTGACATTTGCTGCAGGTCATCCTACCACCAGCATGTTTCTAGGCAAGGAGGGCTTCTTCATAAAGTCCCTGTGATGAACCCCAAATTCAGGAAGGGGGACTTTCTTTCTGGAAGCTATGGATTGATAGAGTCTTGTCAACCTCCAGCTGTTGGCCAGCAAAACATCAGATGCCCTGTTCAGCAGGAGAGCCTTCCTTGCCTTGGATTAGTTCTTTGACAATATGGACAGTGTCGTGTGGTTAAGTTGACTGCTGGGTCTTAATAAAGATCTGTGTGGCTGACTCTGCAGCTATGCCTGGCCATGGCATGCAGAAGAAAGATGGACAGGCACATGCGAACATTTCTGACATTCATGTTAGAAATTGGTGCCAGAACCAAAAGCAGACGTCGGAATCAGTGCATACTCAAGTCCTGCAGTCAGTCCTGTGGAACACAGCCCTGTATAAAAAATAGGCCTTTTGTATGCCTGGTTTTCCCATCCCATGATTTCTGAAGCTCCTTCAGAATGAAATGTATTCTTTGTTAAATTTGCATACATTTGCATATTTTCCTGACATTCTGAAATTTCAGCTTATAATTCATCTTGAGTAGAATCTTTCTGTGTGTGTGTCTGTGATTTTTACCCTTTCTATAGGCTCAGACTTTCCTACCTAATATTTCCAATTCAACAGCAGATTTCTGTTGACTCTGTTGATGCAGGACTACGCTAGTGGAGATACAAGGAACCTGGTTTTTAAGTCACGGGGTGACTTGGCATAGTCTGCAGTTGCTTGGCTGTTTCCTTTTCCTCTTTCTACCTTAGGGAGTAGCTGGATAAATGTGGCTCATGGCTCTTGCTGCAGAAAGTGACTGCAACTTTACTTTCCCCGTGTTTAAATCTGGGAGGTGAGCATAAGTTTTCGCCTAGGAGTCTTCTTGTTATCCACTGATACCTGAAGTTTCCAGGTATGAATGTTTCTATATTTATACTACTTGGGGAAGAGAGAGCTTCTTAGACTCGTAAAGTTTTTCATTGAATTTGAATAGGTTTTGGCCTTTATTCTTCTAAAAATTGTGCCCCTTTCTCTGATTTCTGTTACAAATTGTCCCACAGATGTCTGAGGCTCTGTTTTTTTTTTTTTTTTTTCTTCTTCGTTATTTCTTCATTCTGTATTCTTAGGTGAGATTATTTTTCTTGATCTATCTAAAATTTTATGATTCATTTCCTTACCATCTTAAATCCTTTGTTGACATTTCTGGTATTTCCTTATTTCAATTACTGTGCTTGTTAACACCAGAATTTCCATTTGATCTATTTTTCTCAACGTATTTATAATTTCTGTAATTTTTCTCACAATTTCTGTTGTTAATTCACTTTGTGATACCTTCTTTTAATCCTTTAAATCTTGTTTCCTTTAGTTTTTGAGCATATTTTTAGTAGCTACTTTGAAGTCTTTGCTAAATACAATGTGTAGGGATACTCAGACAATTTCTATTTATTATTATTTTTATTAACAGTTTTATTGAGATACAGTTCATGTACCATAAAATTTGCTGATTAAAAGTGCACACTTATTTTGAATATATATACAGTAATATGGTTTGAATTGTGTACCCTAAAATTCATATGATAAAGTGTTCACCTCCAGTGTTGCAGAATGTTACCTTATTTGGAGACAGGATCTTTATGGAAGTAATCTTCAAACAAAGTTATTAGAATGGGCCCTAATTTAATAAGATTAAGATCAGTGTCCTCTAAAAGGGGGAAAGTTGATGACGCATTGTAGGAAGGATGCTGTGTGCAGATGAAGGCAGAGATTGGGGAATGCTTCTGCAAGCCAAGGAGCACAAAGATTGACAGCAAAGCAACAGAAGCCAGATGAGAGGCATAAAACCTCTTCTCCAATAGCCCCCAGAAGGAAGCAAATCTGCCAACACCTTGACCTCAGACATCCAGCTGAGGGACAAATAACTCCAAAACTGTGGAAAAGTAAACTGCTATTGTTTAAGCCACTTTGTCCATGATATTTTGTATAGCAGCCCTTGTAACCTCAAAGGTACAGATATAGATACGCACAAGAATCACCACAGTTTTAGACCATTTTTGTCATCCAAATGGAATCCCTGCACCCTTTTGCATTACCCCTTATTCTCCATCCAGCCCTAAGAAACCATTAACCTACTTCCTGTCTCTACATTTTGCCTATTTTGACTATTTCATGTACAGTCACTCCTCGGTATATGCAAGGTATTGGTTCCAAGACCAACAGCAGACATCAGAAGCACCCCATACTCAAGTCCCACAGTCAGCTCTGTGGAACCCAGCCGGGTATGAAAAGCGACCTTTTGTGCACCTGTTTCATCCATCCCATGATCTGCATTTGGTTGTGAATGTGGAACCTGTGGATACTTAGCACCAACCGTATTTATTGAAAACATCAGCATATAGGTGGACCTGCCGAGTTTAAACCTGTGTTATTCAAGGGTCAACTGTAAATGGAATCAAATGCATTGTTTTTGTGACTGGCCTCTCTCACTTGGCAGGGCTTTTTCATGGCTCATCCCCATTATAAAATGTGTCAGAACTTCATTCTTTTTAGGGATGAGAATTACATACTACATTTTGTTCCTCCATTAGTCAGTGGGTGGACATTGGGGTTGTTTATCCTTTTGGCTATTGAGACTAATGCTGCTGTAAACATTCACATACAAATTTTTGTGTGGACATGTTTTCCTTTCTCATGGGTATATGCCTGAGAGGAGAATTGTAAGTTCATATGTCAAAAAGTGTTTAACCATTTGAAGATTTTTCAGAGTGTTTTCCACAGTGGCTACATCATTTAACCTTCTCATCACTGGTATCTGAGGGCTATGATTACCATATCTACTCACCAACACTTATTACTATGTGATGTTTTGATGTTAGCTCTCCTAGTGGGTTTGAAATAGTTTTCTTATTGTGATTTCAATTTGCATTTTCCTAATGACTAATGATTTTGAACATCTTTTCATGTGCTTATTGCTCTTTTGTATGTCTCGTTTGAAGAAATGCTTATTCCTATTCTTTGTCCATTTTCAATTGTGATATTTGTTTTTTATGTTATTAACTTGTATTAGTTCTATTTAAATTCTATGTGCAAGTATTATATCAGGTATATTATTAGCAATTATTTTCTCCCATTCTTTGGGCCTACTTTTCACTTCCTTTTTTCCTTATTTAAAAGTATTTCATTCTCAAATAATGATTGAATGTATTTAAGGTGTATAACATGGTGGTTTGATATATGTATATATTGTATGATGCTTACCACAGTTAAATTATATCACCATCCATGCTGTACACAGCCTCCCAGAACTTGCTGGTCTTATAACTGAAAGTTTGTACCCCTTGACTAATATCTTCCCATTTCTTCTACTCCCTGAACCCTGGCAATCACTAGTCTACTCGCTGCTTCCAAGAGGTCAACTTTTTTAGATTCTGCATATGAGTGAGATCATATCGCATTTGTCTTTTTTTGTCTGGGTTATTTTACTTAGCTTTATGTCCTTTAGGTTCATACATATTGTTGCAAATGGCAACATTTCCTTTTTTGTAGATGAATAATATTTCTTTGCGTATATGTACCACAACTTCTGTATCTATTTATCCAATTATGGACACATAGATTGTTTCCATATATTGGTTATTGTGAATAGTGCTATAATGAACGTGGGGGTTACAACTATCTCTTCAAGATACTGATTTCATTTCCTTTAGATATATACCCCAAAGTAGAATTGATAGATCATATGATAGTTCTATTTTTAGTTTCATGAGGAGTTCCATACTGTTTTCCATAGTGACTGCACCAATTAACATTCCCACCAATAGTGTACAAAGGACATCCTTTGTCCACATGCTCACCAACACATTACCTCTTCTCTTTTTGATAATAGCCATCCTAACAGGTGTAAAGTAATGGCTCACATGGTTGTGATTTACATTTTTCTAATGATTAGTGATGTTCAGCAATTTTTCATATACTTGTAGGTTACTTTTATGTTTTCTTTAAAAAAATGTCTATTCAGGTTATTTGATCAGTTTTAATTGGGCTAGTATTATTATTATTTGCTTTTGAGTTGTTTGAGTTGCTTATATATTTTGGCTATTATTTATTATTAGATGCATGATGTGCAAATATTTTCTCCTATTCTATATACTGTCTTTTCGTTTTGTTGATTATTTCCTTTGCTCTGTGGAAAATTTCAGTTTGGTGCAGTCGCACTTGTTTACTTTTGTTTTCATTGCTTGTGTTTTGGTTCATATCTAAAAAAGTTATTGCAAAGAGTAATGCCAAGAAGATTTTTTCCCTAATTTTTCTTCTAAGAGTTTTATAATTTCAGAACTTACACCTTTTTAGTTTAGTAGTGCCCTATTAAAAACACATTTTTAAAAATTTTGAAGTCTGATTGATCTATTTTTTTTCCTGTTGCTCTTGGATTTATGTCATACCTTAAAATCAGTTGCCAAATACAAAGTTATAAAATTCACTATATGTTTCATTCTAAGAGTTATTGTTTTAGCTCTCACATGTAAGGTGTTGATACATTTTTAGTTAATTTCTGTGTATGATGTGAGAAAAGAATTGGCTTCCTCCTTTCACATATGGCTATCCAGTTGTCCTAGCACCAGTTGTTGAAAAGATTTATTCTTTCCTCATTGATAGATGTTAGCGCCCTTCTCAAAAATCATTTGACCTTCCATGTATGCGTTTATCTCTAGACTCTCAATTCTGTTTGATATGTATGTGTGCACATGCATGTGTGTATGTGCATGTGTGTGTATGGTTGTGTGTTCATGTAAGTTTGAGCCGCCTACTTGTTCTTCTTTTTTAAGATTGTTTTAGCTATACCCAAATTATTGGGTAATTTTTGGATCACTAATCTTGTCACTTGTAATTAGTCTATTCACAATGTATATTTCTTCTTGAGTCAGTAGTTTTTGATTTTCTGGACATTTGTCCATTTCACCTAAGCAACTTCCAAATTCATATGAATTTTTATATTCTATTTGTCAATTTCTACAAAACAAAAGCTGAAATTCTAATATGAATTGAGCTGTAGTTGTAGATTAATTTGGCTGGTATTACCATCTTAATAATATTAAGCTTTCAGAAGCATGGGATATTTTTACATTTACTTAGATCTTCTTTATGCTCAACAAGGCTTTTATAGTTTTTAAAGTACATTTTACACCTTTTGTTACATTTATTTCTAAGTATTTCATTATCTTTTGAAGCTATTGTAAATGAGATTTCTTAGTTTCATTTTCATGTTATTCGTTGCTGCTATATAGAAACATAACTGATTTTTAATATTGATTTTCTATCTCGCAACCTTCATGATCATGTCCGTTAGTTCTAGTAGCCTGTTTCAGTGTGTTCCTTAGGATATTTTACATCCAATATCATGTCATCTATGAATAGAAATAGTTGCACTTCTTCCTTTCCAGTTGGAACACGTATTTTATTTTACTTGCTTCATGCCTTGACTGGAATAACTAGTACAAGGCTGAGTAGAAGTGGCAAGAGCAGGCATTCTTGTTTTGTTCCTCATTATAAGGAAAAAGCATCCAGTCTTTTTACCATTAAGTATAATGTTAACTGGGGTGTTTCATGATACCCTATAAAGTTGAGGAAATTTCCTTCTGCTGCTAGTTTGTGTTGCAATTTGTCAAATGCCCTTTTTGCAGTGATAGAGATAATAAGTTTGGTATTTATTCTATTGATATGCTATAATATATTAATTAATTTTTGGCTGTTAAACAAAATTTGCCTCCTGGGATGAATCCCACTTGGCCAAGATGTACAATTATTACAACATGCTGATCAATTAGGTTTGCAAGTAATTTGTGAAGCATTTATTTGCATTCAAATTCATAAGCGATATTTGTCAGTAGTATTCTTTTTGTGAGAAATTTGTCTGGTTTAGTGTATGAGTAATATTGGCATCATATAAATAATTGGCATGTTTTCTCTTATCTCCATTTTTTGGTAATGTTTTGTAAAGCATGGGTATTAATTCTTTTTTAGATGGTTGGTAGAATTCAGTTGTCAAGCCATCTAGGTCTGGGCTTTTTTGTGGGTAATTTTTGGATCACTAATTTAATCTCGTCACTTGTAATTAGTCTGTTCACAATGTATATTTCTTCTTGAGTCAGTAGTTTTTGCTTTTCTGGACATTTGTCCATTTCACGTAAGTGACTTAATTTGTTGGCATGTGATTGTTCATAGTATTGTGGTAACTTTTTCTGGTTTTGTAAGGTCCAGAGAAATGTCCTTCTTTCATTTCTTTGATTCCAGTAATTTGAATCTTCTCCATGTTTATTTTCTTGGTTGGCCTATGTAAATGGTTTGCCAATTTTGTTAATAACCTCAATAACTTCCTTTAGCATTTCATGTAAGGTGGATCTGAAGGCCACAAATTCTGTAGTTTTCATTTATTTGGAAATCTCTATATTTTACTTTTATTTTGAAAACAAATATCCCATTGATATGCTAAAATATATTAACTGATAACTTTGCTGGGTGTAGGATTTTTGGGTGACATTATTTTATTTGAGCAATTTGAATATATTATACTACTACATTCTAGTTCTACAATTTCCGATGACCAATGAGTTAACTTAATTGGGATTCTTTTTTAAATAATAAGTTAGGTTTTTCTTCCTGATATAAATATTTTCTCCTTCTCTTTAACTTTCAACATTTTTAAAATGTGTCTATTTGAAGATCTATTTGTATTTCCTACTTGGAGTCTGTTTGGTTTCCTGGATGTGTGGGTTAATAACTTTTAATAAAATGGGGAAGTTTTTAGCATTTATTTTTTAAAAAATATTTTTTCTCTCCCTTTTTTTCTGATATTCCCCTTATGTGTAAAGTGGCATGCTTAATGGTATCCTATATTTCTTTGAGGGTTTGTTTATTTTCCTTTAGTATTTTTCTTCTGTGATCCAGATTGCATTCTCTATTACTCTTCAAGTTTGCAGGGCTCTCTGCAGGACCTTCTTTGTTTCCTTTTCTGACCACATCAACATTTTAAGCTCCACCGGTTTTTGGTGGATTACTCTATTGCTTTTAACAATGCCAAGTGGCATATATTGCTCTATAGGTTAATACAATCAAAATTGATATCCTTTGAATGAACAGTTCTGTAGTATGTTTGACATTTGTTTTGACTTCCAGAGAGCTTCTTTTAACTCTCTTTCCCTGATTCTCTGTAGAAACCTACACAGTGTATAGTGTAATCTCTATCTTCATTGAATCTACCAATTTCTTCTATTGGCATTCCACTCTAATCTCCACTAACTTTGAGAATGCTCTTAGACTTGACCGGGTGCAGTGGCTCATACCCATAATTATAGCACTTTGGGAGGTTAAGGCGGGCGAATCACCTGAGATCAGGAGTTCGAGACCAGCCTAGCCAACATGACGAAACCCTGTCTCTACGAAAAATACAAAAATTAACTGGGTATGGTAGCATGCACCTGTAATCCTAGCTACTTGGGAGGCTGAGGCAGGAGAATGACTTGAACCTAGGAGGTGGAGGTTGCAGTGAGCCGAGATCATACCACTGCACTCCAGCCTATACAACAGAGTGAGACTCTGTCAAAAAAAAAAAAAAAAATTATCTTAGACTTGAACTTCTCCATATTCAGTGGCAAATAAATTTCCTTTCTTGGGAAAGGATTGAGAACTATCTGTTTTACAGTTTATTTCTCTTCCCAGGCAAATTATCTGAACCAGAGCTCTGGAAATGAGAATGGGGACAATGGCAAACTTCTCTTAGTGTCATGCCCACATTAGAACCTGAGAGTTTTTTGGTAGTGTGGGGAGTAGTAGCCTGAGGTCTTCTCAGCTTGCCTCTCCGGACAGTAACACCTTTGCCTCACTAGTCAGTGTTAGGACAAATGGGGCCTAAGTGTTCTCAGTGGTACTCGTGTAAAATAGAATCTGCATATCACAAGTATAGGCTTGCCAGAAGAAGAGTCTTTTCACCTCTTGGGTGTACTTGTTCAAACAGACAGCTGGAGGAAGGATGAGAAATGAGAATGTTCTGCTCCTCTGAACAAGTCAACCCTGGAAGAGGGAGCTGAGTGTTGGCTGCACCAGTTTGGAGTGAAGTTTTCATTTCACTGAGCTTGGAGGGCAGAGGGAGGGTACATACATTCTTGCATCAAATATCATAGATCTTGCTCTTTTGTGAAACTTTAAAAGATCTCTTGAATAGATGTTTCTTCATTTGCTGTATCACGGACCATTTCCAGAGGGCTAACATAAAAAAAAAAAAAAAAGAAAAAAGAATTTTCACTAGTTTCACTGGGGATCAGGTAAACAAAAATCTTCAAGCCATCATACTGAAAATTAAAATAATAATGATTTTTGTTTTTCCCTACATATATGTCACATGGATAACATTTTTCTATTTCTTTGCATGTGATCTATTTTTTTCTTGAGAATTAATCATTTTACATATTATGAATAGATATTAGCAACTTGTTTTTTATGATTATCAAGTAGATTTTTATTTTCCTTTTATTTTTCTTTTCTTATGTTGAATAGTTTTAGGGGAACAGATATTTGATTACATGAATAAGTTATTTAGTGGTGATTTCTGAGATTTTTGATGCACCCATCACTTGAGCAGTGTACACTGTACCCACTGTGTTGTCTTTTATCCTTCTCCTCTTCCCAGTCTTCCACCTGAGTCCCCAGAGTCCATTACGTCATTCTTATGCCTTTGCATCCTCATAGCTTAACTCCCATTTATCAGTGAGAATATATGATGTTTGGTTTTCTATTCCTGAGTTAGCAGTTTTGGACTTTGTTAGTAACTTGTCTAGGCTCTGTCTGAAATCTGTCTGTCTTATGTGTGCAGCCATCAATGTATCTCTTCAGTTACTTTTTCTTATTCTTATTCTTTTTATTTTTAGCCTGGCTTTCTACAGGCTACATTTTCTCAGCCTAGCTTAGTGCTCAGCCAATGATTGGCAGAGTTTTTCTCAAACTACTCAGTTCCAGCCTCCATCGTGACCTGTGATGCTTCTGCTCATCCTGATGATCCTCTGTGTTGCTGGATTTGTGTGAGGGTGGGTGAGTGTGTGAGAAGTGCAGGCCTTTCAAGTGTGCCCTGGCTTCTTTTTAGTGGGGCCTTTCTCCTCTATGTTTGCAGCCTCAGTGTTGCCTGGGGTACATGGACACTGTGAACCCTCTCTGGTCTCTGGAGCAAACTCAAACTAATAAAATCATTTCTTTCTCCATTAAAAAGACACCCATATTTTATTTCCAGGCTGCTAAGTGATTGTGTTAGTCAATGCTTTATTCAGCTTTATTATTCTTCTTGGCAACTGTCTTCACCATAGGCAGAAATCCTGATCTTGATTATATTTTGACTTGACTTTTGTATTGCTTTTAAAAATTCTATAAAAGATTATTCATTTCTGTAAAAGTTTTATTAATCTATCCATAAAAATGTGCATGTCTTTCTGATATAAAGTCATTATTTGAATGTTATTATATAAAACTTACATTTAATAGGTTTTAAAATCTTTTTCTCAGTATTGGTTGTATTTTGTAGTCTTGAGATTTGTTATCAGTATTTAAAAAATTATAATGATAACAATAACAAACATCATAAAAATGAAAATATATCAATCATGTGCACCTAAGATCAATTTAAAAAAATATATAATGAGAAGTGATATTACATATAGACAACATTTGCATAAGATGATATGGTATCAATCTCACAAATAAACTTTATTTTAACAAAGACTAAAATTATTTGATATTGCCTTAGTTTTTTATTGTTGCTTCGATGAATTACCACAGTCTGAAATGAGGCAAATTTATTTTCTTTTATTTCTGTACATCAGAAATCTGGTTAGGTGCAGCTGATTTCTCTGCTCATGATCTCCCAAGGTTAGAGTCTGGGTGGCAGCAGTGCTGCATTTCTTTTGAGACTCTGGATAAAATCTGCTTCCCTGTGAATGAGGCTATTGGCAGAACTTGGGTTCCTATGTTTGTAGGATGGTCACACATATTTCTATCCCCTCCATTCTCAGACCAACAGCATGTGTCAAGTCACTGGACTTCAAATTTTTGACTTCTTGTTCTGCCATGTCTATTCCATCTCTAGCTGGAGAAAGTTCTCCTCTTTTAAGGGTTGATGTGATCAGGTTCACCTGGCTACTTTTGGCTGCTCTGTCTTAAAATAGCCTTAATCCTGACTGCAAAGTTCTTTTTTCTGTGTAATGTAGCACATGCTCAGATACCAGGAATTAGGGCGTTAACTCCACTGAGGAGGGCTGAGATCATGTGTGATCAAGGACACATAACTGGTCACTTCCAAACCAAGAACTCAAGCCCAGCGCTTTCTGTTTCCAAGCCTATTGTGTTGCATTGTTATTGTCAGTTTTAGATGCATTTGTGTTAGTATTTTCTTATATTTACCTTTAAATATTTTTTTTGCAATATCTTAAATATTCTATTTTTACCTTTTTTGTTACAAACACAGACCCTTTCATTAGTGAAAATTTAAAAATTAGAGAAATGTTTTATTAAAATATGAAAATGATAGGTAATCCTACAATGAGGTTACCAGAGTGAAGATTTGTGTGTATGGGTGTGTGTATATCTATATATGTGTATGTGTGTATGTGTGTATATATATATATATTTCAATTGCTTCTATATGTGTAAATACAAATATGCTTGCATTACATTCTAGGTGAATATAACCTTAGTTATTACTATTACATTCATTTTTTTTTCTTTTGAAACAGGGTCTTGCTCTGTTGCCCAGGCTGGAGTGCAGTGGCACAATCTTGTCTCGCCGCAACCTGCATCTCCTGGGTTCAAGTGATTCTCATGCCTCAGCCTCCCGAGTAGATGGGATTACAGGCGTGCACCACCACACCCAGCTAAGTTTTTTTATTTTTAGTAGAGATGAAGTTTCACCATGTTGGCCAGGCTGGTCTCGAACTCCTGGCCTCCAGTGACCTGACCACCTCAGCCTGCCAAAGTGCTGGGATTACAGGCCTGAGCCGCTGCGCCCTGCCAATATTACTACATTAATTTCTGTTTTCCTTAAATGTACTTCAAAAATATTGATTGTTTAGTAGACTTTACCAGAAAACCCATACCATTTTTGTCAACCATTTTCTTAGTTTGATTATTTGGGCTATTTCAAAATGTTTTTTTAAATAAAAATTACAAAAAATACTTTTGTAATGAAAAAACACTTTCTGTTCCCATGAAGAACAATGGTCTGTATTCTTTAACAATGAAAACAAGAATGAATAACTTAAAATTCTGCCAACGTTGGCAAAGTATGGTAAACTGGATTGTTCCAGCATGTCAGACTATTTTCTTTGGGAGGAGTAGGAGTTGTGAAAGCATTTAAATAGCTTTGAAGTGTTTCGCAGGTACTCCTAGTACACTACCCATACGAGTCATAACCAGGTTAATCCTTACTAGCTGGAATACATGGTACTTATTTCTAGTTGTTTTGAGGAAAGAATATTTTTTAGAAAATCTAGAAATTAAATCTATTAATTTTTTTTTTCTTTTTTTTCAGAGTCCTTTGCCCAGGCTAGAGTGCAGGGGCGCAATCTCGGCTCACTGCAACCTCTCCCTCCCGGATTCCGGTGATTCTCCTGCCTCAGCCTCCCAAGTAGCTGGTACTACAGGCACCCACCACCACACCCAGCTAATTTTTGTATTGTTTAGTAGAGACAGGGTTTCACCATACTGGCCAGGCTGGTCTGGAACTCCTGACCTCATAATCCACCCACCTCGGCCTCCCAAGGTGCTGCGATTACAGGTGTGAACCACTGCGCTCGGTTGGTTTTTTCTTCTTAACTTCAAATCCATGTGCAATTTTAACACTTGCACTGCATTCCTGAGCTTAGTCATCTCTAAGACTCCTGTGCTTGGGCAGACCCTAGCAAGGCAGAGATCTGCAGGGCAGGCCAGAAGGTCTGCAATCCTCATGTGAGTTTATGTTGCAGTTATGAGTTCAAATTTCACAAGGCAGGCCAGACAGGCTGGAAACTCAAGCAGGGTTTCTATGTTACAGTCTTGAGGCTGAAATTCTTGTTCTTTGGGAAACCTCAGGCTTTTCTCTGAAGGCCTTCCACTGATTGGATGAGGCCCACCCACATTATGGAGAGTAAATGGCTTTACGAAAAGTCCACTGATTTAAGTGCTAATCACATCTAAAAACTACCTCCACAGCAACAAGTAGACCAGTATTGACCAAAAACTGAGCACCATAGTCTATCCAAAGTGGCATAAAATCAACCATCACATGGATTTTTCTGAGCACATTTAGGACTCCAGTTGTCTTTCATTCAGTAATTGTCAATTCCACTGATTCCTAACTATAGGTCTCTTGTGTAATTAGACTATTTCAGGAATCGGCTCCTGCATGACAGCTAGATGAGAGGGCATGGGTCACATGTGTCTGTACTCCTGATGGTAAGGGTCAGTGACTACACACTTCCCCAGTGTGCACCGCGGCACTTAATCAGAAACCATAAGGTGGTCCCTGTTGCTTAATAATTCTTGATGTCCTTTATTAGTTCTGTTCACCAAACTGTGGCCTACAAGTCAAATCTCAGCCTCCATCTCTTTTCGTAAATGAAGTTCCATTAGAACATATCACATTCATTTCATAGTGTCTGTGGCGACATTATGCTATACCTTTAGTGTTGATTCGTGGCAAAAGAGACCATATGGTCTACAGAGTCAAAAATATTTACTATCTGTACCTTTGCAAGAGAAGTTTGCCAACTCTGTTGTACACTATAGCACTAATCCCTTATTTCAGGACTCTGCTTCATAAACATACCCCGACCTTTACCTTCCCACATTTGCCCTTTCCCTCATAGTTTCCACTGCAGGGATGTCTTTTCCCTCCTTATAGGGAGGGAAAAAGGAGAATAAAAGGCTACTTTTTACCAGTTTCCATGTCAAGTAATATCTCAATGCCAAATGCCTTTCCTAATGTCTCTAGATATAAACTGATCTTTTTAAATCATTATTTTACCAATGGCTTTTTACATGTATCTATTTTTGTCATATATATCATGACTTTATGATTATTATGATTCCATTTGCCCCATTTTCCCCTTTTTAATGGTATACTTTGCAAATGCAGTATTCTCAACGTACTATTTAATATAGTTTCCAGGCTTTCTGAGTACCTTGCAAATTGTAAGTAGCCAAAAACAATTTATTGCATTGAATTAAACTATGTTACACTGTGTTGAGTTAAATGTTGTTTCTGTTAGTAATTTTCTTGCCCCCTAAAAAAAAAAAAAAAAAAACTTTTATATAGACAATGGGAAAGCATTGTCCTCATTTAAAGTACAAATTAAAAACCACTTTTCTGTAAACAGAAAGTAAACATTTTGGGCTTTGCATACTGTAAAGTCTTAATGTCTCTGTCACATATTCTACTTTTTAAAAATTTTTAACTCTAAAATGTTTCCAAAAATTCTCAAGTCATGAAGAGTACAAAAAAGATTATAGGATTCCGTTCAGGATTTGGCCTATTGGAAGCAAAACTTTATGTCCTTCCTTCCCATGGGCATCCAGTGTTGAGAACCACTACTGCAGATGGGTGGCCCCAAGACCAGAGAACAAAATTTAATAGTTGAAAAGTGATGTGTCTATAGAACTGGTCTTTACATTCTTATGGTTCTTTGAACTATTCTAATATAGACTGCTAGGACTTAAACCTGCCTCTCTTCCTTTACAAGACCATACACAAAAAGGTTTCTCACACATAGTGTTTGACATACTTACACACACTTATTTATAAACCTATGAAGTGGACTCGGACCATTTAAGGACTACTTTCTTTCCAGAAACTCTCTCATTTCCACTGAGAGTGTAAGTAATAAACATTTATACTGCCGTTTGGAAAAGGAGCAAGATTTGATTGTGAGAAGTGTACTTCTATGGATACTTGGTTCATGCAAAGGGGGATAGTGTTCCTCAAATACCACAGTAGACTGATCTCCACGTAAAGGCAACACATTTGTCCCTACAATGTGAAGTTTATTCTGTATAACTTACAGCCACAACCCTTTGACTTGCTGTTTTTATGAAAAGGATAATTGATGCATTTTACTGGAGACTTTCTGAGGATCACTCAGAAAGAAATGAACAAAGTCTCTAGTATTTTCTCTCTTGAGTTAATTGAGGTAATTACATTACTTGTAAATATTTGTTTGGTATTCAGACAGGTTTTTTTTTTTTTTTTTTTTTTTTGCTAGTCATTAAGCACTAATTATCAGTTTACATTATCAGTACATAAATAAACTCTTAGAGAAATTACTAAATCTAAAAATTTAAACAGTAAAGATATGAAAGTGACAGAAATAACTATCATATGCATGAATAATACTGAGAAATCACGTTGCTTAGATGTCTTGCTGTTACAAAGACTCTGCATGCTTTTATTATTTCTTCAGCATTCTCACTGTACCTTAATCATAGAGTATTATTTGGCTAAGACATGGCTTCATTCTTTAGGAAATGTTGAATTTTGAATTGTGCAAGGTACTCATCA
This sequence comes from Colobus angolensis palliatus, assembly GCF_000951035.1. Lineage (NCBI taxonomy): Eukaryota > Metazoa > Chordata > Mammalia > Primates > Cercopithecidae > Colobus > Colobus angolensis. The sequence goes on from NW_012115910.1 coordinate 1,328,971, forward strand.
TTTTGGGGGTTTTGCACTTTCCCATGGTCAGTAAAATTGAGAAAAATACACTGAAAAGATGTTGTACTATAAATAGATAGAAGCGGTTGTGAGGCTATAAAATATTCTGAGTTACACAATGAGTCAGATAAACATTGAAAAGTATGATCAACAGCATTAAAAGTAAACTTATTTTATAAGAAAGTATTGGTATGACCAGAACAACAGAATAAATGTTTTATCCACTGTACACATTGTATACATTTGAGTCATATTCATAAGCCAATTGTGTGTTGAGTTGAATAGTCTAATTAAAGTTTCATTACATCTATTAGAAAAAAATGAGAGATACATTTAACAAAAAAAGAAAGAAATGAAATAATTTCAGAAAAATTCAAATTCTCATATGGCCAAAGCAAGCAAAAAATAATAATAAAGTAGAAGGGAAAACAGATTAATAGCATTCACAAACTTACCCACACTCTATCAAAGTCTTCATCATCAGCCTAAATTACTATTAAAATATTATACTAATTGTGGGTCAATTTTAGAGGGCTTTCTATGATCATGCAAATCTCACCCTTCCTTAAAGAGCCATGCAATAAACAGCTTATTTACGGTAACATAAGTTCTGTTAAGGAATGAAGGTTTTTCTTTGGTTTCATTAACTGCTGTATCACCAGTATCTATAAAGATGCTTATCAGTAAAAGGTGCTCAATTACTTCTGAGTACATGCTACTCATTTCCTATATTTAAAATATCTGTAACATTTGTTCAGGTCAATTAGTACACACACACAGATATTTATGTGTATGTGTGTGTATATTTATATAAAATACATATATATACACACATATACATACATGTATTTTATATTACACAAATGTATAGTCTTTGGTATATGTATTTTACCTCTGGGAAACATTTTGTACGATTGTTGTGGCAGGGACATTTAGTGCTCACTAAATAGCCATTTGCTGTCCTATATTTCCCGGCTTCCCTTGCAGAGCTTTGAGCAGATGTGTAATGTATACTTTTCAGGCCAAGGCTGTTGAGACATTGTATATCTCATTTGTTCTTATTGTCTCATAATGTGGAATCCTTGAAGGGACCCTATTCTCAATTACAGCAACAGAGAGGGACAGTGCAAGCATTATTTGTCCTTAATACTAAACCCTTGAGACCCTGAATTTACATGTTATATCAACAGAGGCTATCCTACTATGATTAATGCAGATATTGGGTATTACCAGCTAGCGAATTTATTATTTCACCTTTCCAGATGGCATTTCTTTTAGATGATAAATACTGATAAAACAATGGTCTGTATGGTCTGTAGGTAGCATGTGTTTATAAGACTCAATGTTCGTTGATAAGATCTACACACAGCGTAGACATTGATGGAATATGAGTTGAATGGCTTAACATTGATTTCTTTCCCTTCCATATGTTCTCTGTTCTCTTCTTTTCATTTGATGATCTATCTACACATAGAACCTCCAGCCTATAATCTCAATCCTAATCTTTCTTTCTTTCACTTTTTTGGGGAGTCATCTTCATAATCCAACAAAAAATTCATCTTTGCTGATGGTGGTTTTCTTAATTTTAAAGAGTAAAAAATTGTGTATTATTAATATTCTGGATGAAGTGACTTTCTGGGCAACATACAGATATATAGACAAGAAAGGTGCTCTTGTGGCCCTTGAAAAGTTCACGTATCCCATACATCAGGGTGCCTTTTTGGATCTCTTTTCCACTTAGTTGAATATTTCTGTGACAAATGAAGTTATGGCTGAATTCTGTGCTCTGTTTGTTTACAAACACCCTGATCAAGGCTAAGCCCTTGTCCACTCTATGTCTGAATGGCCCACTCACCATCTCATCTGTTCTACGTTAGCAGGGCTTTTTTTCATGGTACAGTAATTCACTTTTCACCTTTTACATAATTTTTTTTTTTATTAACTCTTAGGCTGTTTCAGAGATGAAGTTAGGCAATACTGCTCCTTCAAAATGAGGTTTCCATTTTCCTGCCTTTGCTTTTCATTTCTTCGCGGAACTCCCTGACTTAGTCATTCTATTCAATCCTTCATCTAATTATGCCCTACAAGAAAATGACTCCTACATCAATCTGCCCAACACTGAAGTCTCTCTAGGAAAAGAGTTTTATGTTTTAGGTATTCTTGGTGCTCCAGGCATTTTATTTATGAGACTTGTATTAAACCGTAGCCTCTTACACAGCACACACCCATTTCACTTACACAGTGGTACACTGCTGCTAATGGTGACAGTTTGCAGGCTTCCTAGCTAGATTTCTTATGAGTTCTGCTGATTCACTAGGAATAGACATTTCTGTATAATATATGGCCTTTGTTGTAATTTATGAGAATACCATTTTAAGTTTCAGAGAAAGGCTGATGATCTAAAATGACTTCAAGAACCCACCACAACTTAGTAGAAAAACACAAAATAGTAAGTGTCTTACCTATTGAATTTAATGTTATTTGGGATAGCTTCTGTTAGAATTAGACTTTTATTCTCATGTACATGTAAGTGGGAGGTTTCATTATGGAGAGTGACATTAAAATAATGGAGTGCAACCTCTGTATAATCTTGATGTGTTAACCCATGTTTTATGAACTCAAACTTATAAATTGCATTTGTTCAATCTTGTATAGGCACGAGGGTGCATTTAATATCTCTTTCACAACTAATTCTCTTGGAAGGTTTTTTATGTAAAGATAGACATATGACTGAGGCATGAATGTAATATTTGGCTGGAACATAGCATCGCAAATTCCATAGCAGACTCTGGCTGTCATCATTTATTCTCAGTTTATGATACACTCAATCAGGCACTGGCACTTGCATTTCGCAGTTATTCATATGAAGTTTTCCATGTAACAGGTACTGTTTTCAGCACTAGGGATTCATAAACAGGAGAAATATTTTTATAATGAGTATTCTGAATGATATCTTACATCTTAAAGCCAAGGGTATCTCTGACAGAGAGCATATCAATTGCAAAGTTTCTTAGATGAGAGATAGCTTAGTTTAGGAGAGAAAGAAAAGGAAACCATTGTGACTGGAGCTTCCTTACCAAGTGGTGGGGGCTCAGTGTCAAAACAGGAAGAGCAGAACCAGGAAGGGTCGTATGAAAAGTAGAAAACACTGAAGAGTTTTCAAAGGGAATTTTATAATAGGTAGGAATCGGAGTTTAATAGGGATGACTATCATTTATGATGGAAAACAGATTACATGAAGTAAGAATTGAAGCAGAGTAGCCAGTTAATATAACAGTTGGGAAATATGCATAATTCTTAGGATAACTCAGCTGTGGTTCCCACTACACTGTGGATCTTTCACTGAGATAAGGCTTTAAAGACTATTTTCTCCTATATCCTTTATTAAGAATAAAAATGGGCTGACTCATACCCTCTACACTCCAATGATGAAGTGAAGCAAAGAGATAAACAAGAAAAGCATTATTTTTAAAAAAAGAAAGTCTATTACCAATGTTATTTCTGTTCTTCCCATTAAGGTTTTGTCTTTAGCAATGTGATATACTTTTGTTCTCTTTCTTGCAATGCCAAATTCTGGCATCTTAAGTGTGATTGGCACACTTTTGCAGAAAATTGCCTGGGTTCCCCCAGGAGATCAACTATCTGTTTCAAAAAAGTGGTTTTCAAACATTTACATGTATGAGGATCTTACATGTGAGAGGGCTCTATGCATCTGTCTTGCTGGACCTTACATCTAGAATTTCTGATCCACGAGGTTTGCAAAGGGGTCCATGAATCTGCATTTCTTCTTCTTTTTTCTATCTTTTTTGGAAACGGAGTCTCTCTCTGTCACCTAGATTGGAGTGCAGTGGCGCAATCTCGGCTCACTGCAACCTCAGCCTCCTGGGTTCAAGTGATTGTCCTGCCTCAGCCTCCCAAGTAGCTGGGACTACAGGCGCAGGCCGCCACGCCTGGCTACATTTTTGTATTTTAGTGGAGACGGGGTTTCACCGTTGTTGCCCAGGCTGGTGTCGAATTCCTAAGCTCAGGCCATCCGCCTGCCTTGGCCTCCCAAAGTGCTAGGATTACAGGCGTGAGCCACTGGGCCTGGCCATGAATCTGCATTTCTAAGAAGTTCCCGGATGATGCTGATGCTCCTGCTCAGGAGACCACGTGTCAGAGCCACAGTTTGAAAGTCATGTGAATGCATCTGAAACTTTAGTCCAGGAAGGACAGCCTAATGAAGGTCTTTATGTCTTGTTATTAATATACAAACAAATAATCAAAGACAATGGTATTTCGGACCCCAAAATTATATTTGGCCTTCATTCTAGCTTTATCTGCTTCTTAGTTTCTTCTAATAATATAATATTGTATTATAATATAACATATTATAATATATTGCAACAATATAATACAATATACAAATAACAGAATAATCTAAATACAGTTTAATGATATGCTGTTAATACAATATAGTTAATAGTCACTTTTTAATGTACGTTGTTAAAGATACATGTGTTTGGACACTTTCTGAAGTCCAGACAGAAAAAAAAAAAGGAAAGAGGAAAATGAAGGAAGAGGAGAAGAAAACAGAAAGGAGGAGAAGGAAGACGCAGAGGAGGAGGGAGAGGGAGGAGAAAGAAAACAAGAGACGAAGTGGTTTTACTACTTCTTTGGAGGCAGATGAATATGGCATTCTATTCTATTTCACAAGGTATGCTTTCTTCCCCACTGAGAACTTGTCTCCATGATGTTTTCCACTGATAATCTCATACATTTTTAAACTGTATTAAATTCAATATGTTGATATTGATATTTCATATATTGATAATTTAATATATTTTGGCCAAAATCGACCATGTATTATAGAAACAAGGGTTGCAATTTAGTATTTCTTTATTTTTTAAAATGTCTTGCTCCTAAATCACAGTAAGATCATTAGCTTCAATTTTTCAGCTATACAATGGAAAAATTTACCTACCTCATTGAGTTGCTGTGAGGGCAAAACTAGATAAGGTAGGCAGTGTTTAACACATTATGCAATCCTCAGCACTTTTTAATCTTTCTTATATATGGGTACTTTTGAATAAACAAAACAAACATGTACTCTAATGGGTTGACTACTATCTCTCCAAAATCCGCACCCTTGTGAAATCTCAGGTTATGGCCCTATTTGGATATAGGATCTTTGAGAATGTAATGAATGAATGATCCTGAAGATGATATTATTCATTCACTTGACCCTTCTTATATAGGATGGCCTTTATGAGAAGGAGAGAGGATATGGTGTTATATAGAGAAGAGGTAATATGAAGATGGAGACTGAGATTGGATTGATTTCTCTATAAGCCAAAGAAATCTGTGGACACAAGAAAAGGAAGAGGCAAGGAAGGATTTTTTCCTAAAGCCTTCAGTGGAAGCACAACGCTGCTGGCATCTTGATTTCAGATTTCTAACCTTTGGAACTACAAGAGAATAAATTTCTGTTGTTTTGAAACCCTAAATTTGTGGTAATTTATTAGGGCTGCCCTAAGAAACTGATGCACACACCAGTCACTTCTGTTACTGTCAGTTTTACATTTTTAGTTTATGTCATATTTCTTTCTTGCCTTCACTTTCTGACCCGAAGTGAATTGTATTAGATTCCCTAGACTATTATAATAAATCACTATATGCTTGGTAGATTAAAACAATGTTCATTTATTCTTACAGGTTTTGAGGCCAAAAGTCTGAAATCAAATTTACTGGGCCAAAATCCAGGTGTTTCCAGGACTGTATTTCTTCTGGAGGCTGTAGGGGAAAATCTCTTCCCTTTTCTTTCTCAACTTCCAGAGTTCACTTACTTTTCTTAGCTCATGGTCCCTTCCTTCCTTCGCTGCAGTCTCTCAGTTCTGTCATCACATCTCCTACCTTTGTATCAAATTTTCCTCTGTGTCTGTCTTACATTCTTGTGATTTGGGTTCAAGCAAATAGGATAATTTCTCCATCTCAAAATCCTTAACTTGGTCCCACTACAAGGTCCACAGGTTCTAGGCCTTAGGACATGGATGTCTTTGGAGGTCATTATTCAGCCTACCACAGAGGCTAATATTTTAAACTTTATTCTTGGGTCCTGTTTCAGATTCTTATCTACATTCATTCTGTTCTCTTAGTTATATGAAATCTCAATACCCTAACCTGTTGACCTGCAAAAACTGATAGAGAAACAGAATCAATGAAATAGATAATAAGCAGTATTTAAATACATTCACAAGGCACTGTGTTCACTAAGCTCCGCTTACTTCCAGCCCAGGTTCAACACAGAGTCCATGGGACATGAGCCCAGGTGACTCCCCAGGACCTTAAGACAAAGAGACAAAGATAAATATTCGTACCAAAACCGTCCCACAGTGATGGTATACATGTTCCCTGTGGGCTGATCCAAAAACTGTTCTGGAAAATGATGAGTGCTAACATCAAGGTATTCAATTCGATTAATTTAGGAATAAAATTTCAAAGGTGAAATAAGAATGTGCTTGGAATTAAGAAGCAAAAATGTAATCAACGATGTCAGACTGTATGAGGAAGCGTCGGTGAAGAGAAGAAGAAAGATAAGCTTGAGTTTTGAAATGAAAACCCAAAGATCTTGGGGAAAGGGGACTTTTCAGGGTTATGACTTCCATTTTTTTGCTTATTGATATTAACCTATTAGAGTATTTTTTTTTTAAGAAGAAGAACACATGAGATTTTCAAAGCCCAGTGCTATTAAGTATACAAACTACATAATAAACTACTACCCAAATTTGAGGACTTTTTTGGTTTTTGACGAAGTCTCGCTCAGTTGCCAGGCTGGAGTGGCTCACTGCAACCTCTGCCTCCCAGGTTCAAATGGTTCTCCTGCCTCAGCCTCCCAAGCAGCTGGGACTACAGGTGCATGCCACCACCTAATTTTTTTTTATTTTTTTTATTTTTAGTAGAGACGGGATTCCACTGTGTTAGCCAGGATGATCTCAATCTCCTGATCTTGTGATCCACCTTCCTCGGCATCCCAAAGGGCTGGGGTTACAGGTGTCAGCCACTGCCCCTGTCAAGTTTGAGTTTTATACCAGCAAGTTAGTCTTCAACAGTGTAGGCTCCCTTTCTTGATCTTATATATCAGAGATAAAATGCTGACCAGTCTGACAGAGTTCAGTCCTTGCACTGCCTGTAGAAATTAAATGAGCTGCAAACATGTCTATATGAACCCAAAGTGATGGCTTGAGAGTTTAGGTTTTGTTTGTTTTCAAACTTTATTGTATGGATAAGTTAAAATTAACATGTGTTATTTCCATAAATAGTTATAAACCGTTACATAATTTATGTAAAATGAAAGGCAGGAAACTTTCAAGGAGGCCTAGGTGAGGGCTGGCATGTGCTTCCTAATAATGGCCTTGGCCTTTTCACAAGACACAGTTTTAAATTTGCTTTCTTGTTTGCTTTTCCTTGGATTACTTCCCTTTCTCTGTTTCAAAGATTTTCTGCATGTGCTAAAATATTGCATATTAGTTTATGTATCTGGAGAAAGAGATTAAACACACTATTTTTGACTCAAACTGATTGTGAAGTTACTGAGATGAACATCCTGTATGCACTATCTATTCTCATGGTTTCAGTGAATTCTGTTGTTGCTCCTTGAAGTGCAAAGTGATTATGGTGTTGTCAATATTTTAGCGATAGGATTTCACAAGACAATATCCGTGAATGATAACTGAGTGATAATGAGCCATCCAAGTGACCACTTGGAAGAGCAGTTTCTTGGCCTAAATGAGGAGAATGGGGTGTTCCAGGCAGGTGGGGCCATCTTACTAATGTTCTGGGGGCCTAGTAGACTCCCATTAAGGATGAGAGCACTTCTCTATCACTACTCTGCTGAACAGGAGCACATTTACATAAAACGGAAGTGTAAAACTTATGCCAACCTGGGCACTTTTTCCCTGTGTAGAAGCTAAGAGCCTGCATAAATCATGAAGGAAGCAAAAGAAAACAGCACTTCATTTCTTCCACTATCAATAGGTCTCTAGTGAACACTTCATAGGATCGTTCTTAGACAACTTGGTAAGAAACATGGTTAAAGTGCCAAGTTAGAGCGGATGTCTTGTGATAATCACCTGTGAAACACAGATTTCTGTTGTGTGGATCCACGGTTTGTAGAATTGTCTACACTGTATCATGCTTGTTATACAAAAATTTGAAGAAAATATTAAAGAATATATATCAAAATTACATAAATTATGCCTTTTATTGGTATGAATAAGTCATTTTCTTTTGCTGTCTGTTTCCATGTTTTCCGAAGTTTTAATTAAATAAGAAAATTGGTGCGATAAATTATTTTTAATAAGTGAAAATAGCAGATAAATGGAAAATCCTAGAGAGCTTTAATGTTGATAGTGCTTGCCAAATAAAGGTGATATCGACCTTATGAGTATGAATCTTGACTTTAAAGGTTTCCAAACATCCAACTTGCCACTTGACACATTTATATTTTTCAAGTATTTGTGAGCCATTAGAAGAAGGTTGACGGACCTATGTGACTAGAAAGCTCAGACTTCACTTCCTGGGCTGAACTTGAACTCTTGACCCATAAAGATACACCCCTTCTCTGCTCCCTGTTACCCCATCTCATCAAATGGCACCACTGTTACCAGAATTTGCTGAGCCATGCTTGATACGTCATCTCTCTATTATTCTTTTTCTCTATTATTTTCCTCTTGAATCAATTTTATCTATAAACTATCCCTCATCTATCATTTTATCTCCATCTCTATTGCCATCTAGTTAGTATAGACACAAGCATCTTTCTTTTGGACTGCTGATCTTCCGGTTCCCACTAATTTTCTCCTCTCTATGCAGAAGCTAGAGTGATCTTTAAAATTAGATGGGTCATGTCACATTTATTTAAGATATTTCGATGACTTCTTTTTCTGTGCACTTGAATTAAATTTTGCCACTTTAGGAATACATGGCAAATCCTGCATACGATTGTCCTCTTGCATTTTCAATCACAGCTTATATTATTATCCCCTTTGCTCATATCACTTCAACCATGAGAAACGTTAAGGAGAAATAATGCAAGATACGTTAAAAAGAGGAGCTTCTATTATGAAGAGGACAAGCTGGAGTTGATTGTATAGAGATATATACAAGATCCATTTTTTTCCCAAGCAGCTAACAGTTCTTGGGAATAGTTACCATCAAAATACCCAAAGAGTGGATATCTATTTACACATGTGCATGCCAATAAATGGGCTTTCCCAACTTACCTAAACTCAGTTGACTGTTGAGATAACAGTGATTAGGGTTTGTCACCTCAGGTCATAACTAGCGAGAGACAGAAATGTCTTAGAAGCAGAGGTGCCCATGGATGGGCTTTGCTAGCCATAGGTTGCTGGCAGTTGGAGGCAGACCAGCTAGGAACGTCAGCTACAACTTGCCTCTGCTTCCCATCCTTAGTCAGATGTGTGGAAACAGTGGCGTATACTTAACGCCACAGAACTGGAAACTCATTAGCATTTCCTAGTTCAAGAGAAGCCTGGAACGTGGAGGGGAAATTGGAAAAAACTCATATAATACCTTCACTGAATATCATAGAATGAAGTAAACTATATTGAAATTATTTTATTACATCTTACACTTTATGCTTAAAATTAATTTCTGTCATTAAGTATCTTTGATTGCTTATTGCTGTTTGCTGCTAACTCAAAACACAATGTAAACATAATTGAAGTAACTACAGGATAAAATAAGTAACCTTCAGAAGCTATGGAATAAAACTGAAGCAGATTGGTTATGACTGATTTAGAATAAGTTAGAATAAAAATATTTTAAATGATATATAAGAAGAAAGAAATCTGGGAAAAATATCAAGGCTGGAGAATTAATGTCACAGATGAAACTGCTTTTGTGGTGCCAATCTTAATCTACACACTTGTTAGCAAAGTATCATTCTTTTTTCTTGCTGGGGCGTGTGGAGAGAATGAGTCAATTGTATCATCCTTATTTTATTAACAACTGGAATGTTAGGTCATTATCAACATAAAAATTCTTCAAAGCCTACGTTGCACACGTGGAATATTTTTATGTGTAAAACAGTTCCTTAATGAAAGCAGATTTTGCAAAACAGAAATAAAATACGTATAGGTAAACTGCAATTTTCCAATTTTCCCATAGACCAAAGTTACTTAACTTTACTTGCTTAGTGCAAATACGTTCATTACTTTTCATTTTCAACACAGTAGCACAGATATGAATGGAACCTATAAATAAGTAGGTTTGATTTACAATCTTTTGGATATACGTACTCCCAACTGGATTAACCCATGTCCCCCAGTACAACCAAGAAGCCATCAAGGGAGATGACATGAATATAAAGTATGCTAATTTCTCTAGAGTCTTCACTTCCCCTTTATTTAATGAGCTTACCTTTAACTCGATGTTCCTAATTTTACATTATGTTTTATTCTTTAACAGCAAATTAGCAAACTCTTAGTTTTTTCTTGTCCTCATTTTATTTCGTTTGCCTGCGATGCTTGCATAGGTTTTAAGTGCAGTAGCAAGTGTTGTGTCACTTTACAGGGTTTTAAATTGTATTATGTGATGACAACCATCTGCTCAGAGTCTCATTTATCTTTTCCATGGAAGCAACTTGAAATGAAAATTGACAGTAATGCTGTTCTGCAAGCACTTACACAGAAAGCAAAGTGGTGTACATCTCTGCTGATGGAAAATAGAGTATCTTAATACTTAATACTTTTGTATTTAATTAGAATGTTATATAGTATACTCTGTAAAAGTAAAGTGATGCTGCAAAGCACAGATCTAATGAAGAAAATGGTATGGGTAGTTCAGCAAACTTCCTCTCCATCACACAATGGAAAACAGAGAATGTGTATTTCTGGAGTCCTTGGACCAATGTAGAAGCCACTTAGGATTGCAATGGTGGAAACACAAATTAACGAATCTAATTAATTACTTCTATTAGTAAGGGATTCAAATAAATGATTTCTTTCACTATCACTAAAAACTGTGTGATAACAACAACACTGTACTTGAATTTAGAATGACTGGCTTTCAACTCCTACCCTGTGGCCTCTTAGCCTATATAACTGAGAAAATATATTTAACCTCCTCATATCCATCTGGTGCTCTGTCAAATGGAGATTGTTTAGAAAATCAGATAATTCAGTGTGTTAAAGTTTGTTTAGCAAAAAATAACAAATTAGACAACATTTTAAGAATATTTTCTGTGTTGGGAATGCACAGCATCTCCCTCTTGGTCCTGCAGCACTCCCTTGGTAGTGACCTTGGAGTCACCTTTTTTTCTTTTTTTATTTTGAGACGGAGTCTCGCTCTGTTGTCAAGGCTGGAGTGCAGTGGCGCAATCTCGGTTCACTGCAAGCTCCGCCTTCCGGGTTCATGCCATTCTCCTGCCTCAGCCTCCAGAGTAGCTGGGACTACAGGCGCCCGCCACCATGCCTGGCTAATTTTTTATATTTTTTTTTAGTAGAGACGGAGTTCCACCGTGTTAACCAGGATGGTCTCTATCTCCTGACTTTGTGATCCGCCCACTTCGGCCTCCCAAAGTGCTGGGATTACAGTCGTGAGCCACCGCTCCTGGCCCCCAAGTCACCTTCAAGGAACCTCAAAGCTGGGCAGAAGTTGACCAAAAAAAAAAAAAAAAAAAATTCTGAAATATGATATGGAAAAGGGCTTTGAAAAAAAGATAAATCATCATGCAATTACTGCATGTAGTTAAAATTAAGTGTTGTTACTTGTTAATGTGTGTCTGTAAAGTTCAGTTTTAGAAAAAGAGCAAGTGCATCTGGTGTGGGTTAGTAGATGGATGCTGTGCTTGGCCACACAGGTACCCTCTGAACGATCAAGATTTTTTGAGCCACTGCTGCCGGACAGATAAACTCCAAGGTTATGACTGCCTTCCTCTCTGAGAATTTGCCTAATAATTTGACTTGCTTCTAAGTCACTTCTTCTCCAGTGACTAGTCAGTGTGGGGTATGATGTCTGGTCCTTGCACCTCATTCCTGGACATATTTAAACTGTGATTCCTGCCACAGCTGTTTCCTCCTTTGCAGCTTAATCCCACTTTTATTTATCCCTCTGCTCATTGCTGCTTTCCTCATCCCACACAGGGTTGTTTACTGGAGATCTCTCCTAACGAACCCCCTGCATGCCACCCTCTGTCTCAGAGTCTATTTCAAGGTGATGATTCTAAAACATTTTGTTCCATGAGAAGCTATAGGAATACAACTGCAAAATAAGATTTTAGTGTTGTATCACCGACTTTCTAACTGGTCCTCCTTGATGGTAGTAGACAAAGTACTGATAGCCCTTAAGATGCTGCAACAGCACAATTGATGAGATGGTCACTGGTGGTGAACCATGTGATAAGATGCCTGTGGCTGGTACAATATCCCGGGCATTTGAGAAATATGGGGAAGTAGTTATTATAAATATTATGGAATCAAATATCTGTTGTTATATGCTATTGACATGGGATAAATGAATAAGACTGAGGGTAATTAGTCATGAATTTAAGGTCTCCTCAGAATCTTAAAAAGATATTTCTATCTTCAGCAAGAATAAAAATAAGTAGAGTGTCAAATGCAGGACTTAATTTAAAGGGTAGGTGAGCTTGAAAGAAGGTTGAATTCTCACCCCAGCAAATTCCCTATATGAAGTTGAAGGCTCTGAGCTGAAAGGAATATGACCCAACAATTGTGAGTGTGATATCCGGATTGATAAACTTGAAGACTTAGAAGTCCTCAATATGCTCTGAAATTGTGGGTCATGCAGAAGTAGCTCACTCCTCTCAATTAAATGCTGGTGCTTCTGCTTCCTTGCAGACAATGAGACTTCTGCCTTACAAGACATCAAGTATCCCATGCAGCATCTACTGCCAACTCACCTTCTGCCCATTCAGTCAATAACTAATTCAGCCAGGGAAGTGCTATGTTTGCTAAGGGAATAAAAAGGGTTTCTACACTAGAGGAGACAGGATCCAGCTAACATGTACCATCAATAGTCACACAATTATGCAACCCGATCTTGATGATAGTGTAACAAAAGCGGACAATACATATTTAGATAAGGGAGAATTTATCAAAACAGAATGAGGACAAATATGACCCATTAACATCTTTACTAAGAATCCTAGATATTCCTATGGGCTAGGGTGGCTCTTGGAATCTTGTACAAATAAGAACTCCACCTAAATGAAGTGGAAATGTTAAGAACTTCCAGGAAAAAATGCAGAGGAAAAGAATCAAAAGACTTAGGGAGATTTCCTGCTTGATAATCTTTATTATGTAAGTTTGAAAATCCTCCCAGTTGACTATGCTCCATGAGAGATTCTGGAGAACATACTGTTTGTAAGAAATGCTGTGCTGCACTAAATATGGAAAGGAACAACCAATACCAGCCATTGCAAAAACATGCCAAAATGTAAAGACCATCAATGGTAGGAAGAAACTGCATCAACTGACCAGCAAAATAACCAGCTAACATCATAATGACAGGATCAAATTCACACATAACAATATTAACCTTAAATGTAAATGGGCTGAATGCCCCAATTAAAAGACACAGACTGGCAAATTGGATAAAGAGTCAAGACCCATCAGTGTGCTACAATCAGGAGACCCATCTCACATGCAGAGACACACAGAGGCTCAAAATAAAGGGATGGAGGAAGATCTACCAAGCAAATGGAAAACAAAAAAAGGCAGGGGTTGCAATCCTAGTCTCTGACAAAACAGACTTTAAACCAACAAATATCAAAAGAGACAAAGAAGGCCTATGTAATACATAGTGGTAAAGGGATCAATTCAACAAGAGGAGCTAACTATCCTAAATACATATGCACCCGATACAGGAGCACCCAGATTCATAAAGCAAGTCCTTAGAGACTTACAAAGAGACTTAGACTCCCAGACGGTAATAATGGGAGACTTTAACACCCCACTGTCAACATTAGACAGATCAACGAGACAGAAAGTTAACGAGGATATTCAGAAATTGAACTCAACTCTGCACCAAGCGAACTTAATAGACATCTACAGAACTCTCCACCCCAAATCAACAGAATATACATTCTTCTCAGCACCACATCACACTTATTCCAAAATTGACCACAT
>NW_012115910.1:1344172-1344543 GCF_000951035.1 Colobus angolensis palliatus
GTAATCCAGCATATAAACAGAACCAAAGACAAAAACCACATGATTATCTCAATAGATCTCAATAGATGCAGAAAAGACCTTTGACAAAATTCAACAGCCCTTCATGCCAAAAACTCTCAATAAATTCCGTATTGATGGGACGTATCTCAAAATAATAAGAGTTATTTATGACAAACCCACAGCCAGTATCATACTGAATAGGCAAAAACTGCAAGTATTCCCTTAGAAAACCGGCACAAGACAGAGATGCCCACTCTCACCACTTTTATTCAACATAGTGTTGGAAGTTCTGGCCAGGGCAATCAGGCAGGAGAAAGAAGTAAAGCGTATTCAATTAGGAAAAGAAGAAGTCAAACTGTCCCTGTTTGCAG
>NW_012115910.1:1345547-1354426 GCF_000951035.1 Colobus angolensis palliatus
CTAATTAAACTAAAGAGCTTCTGCACAGCAAAAGAAACTACCATCAGAGTGAACAGGCAACCTACAGAATGGGAGAAAATTTTTTCAATCCACCCATCTGGCAAAGGGCTAATATCCAGAATCTACAAAGAACTCAAACAAATTTACAAGAAAAAAACAACCCCATCAAAAAGTGGGCAAAGGATATAAACAGACACTTCTCAAAGGAAGACATTTATGCAGCCAACAGATACATGAAAAAATGCTCATCATCACTGGCCATCAGAGAAATGCAAATCAGAGCCACAATGAGATACCATCTCACACCAGTTAGAATGGCGATCATTAAAAATTCAGGAAACAACAGGTGCTGGAGAGGATGTGGAGCATTAGAAACACTTCTACACTGTTGGTGGGACAGTAAAATAGTTCAACTATTGTGGAAGACATTGTGGCAATTCCTCAAGGATCTAGAACTAGAAATACCATTTGACCCAGCCATCCCATTACTGGGGATATACCCAAAGGATTATGAATCATGCTGCTATAAAGACACATACATACATATGTTTACTGCGGCACTATTCACAAGAGCAAAGGCTTGGAACCAACCCAAAAGTCCATCAGTGACAGCCTGGATTAAGAAAATGTGGCATATTCCCAGCACTTTGGGAGGCCGAGACAGGTGGATCATGAGGTCAGGAGATCCAGACCATCCTGGCTAACACGGTGAAACCCCGTCTCTACTAAAAAATACAAAAAACTAGCCGGGCGAGGTGGCGGGCGCCTATAGTCCCAGTTACTCGGGAGGCTGAGGCAGGAGAATGGCGGGAACCCGGGAGGCAGAGCTTGCAGTGAGCTGAGATCCGGCCACTGCACTCCAGCCTGGGTGGCAGAGCGAGACTCCGTCTCAAAAGAAAAAAAAAGAAAAGAAAATGTGGCATATATACACCGTGGAATACTATGCAGCCATAAAAAGGATGAGTTCATGTCATTTGTAGGGACATGGATGAAGCTGGAAACCATCATTCTCAGCAAACTAATGCAAGGACAGAAAATCAAACACCGCATGTTCTCACTCATAGGTGGGAATTGAACAATGAGAACACTTGGACACAGGAAGGGAAACATCAGACACCAGGGCCTATTATGGGGTCGGGGGAGGGGGAAAGGATAGCATTAGGAGATATACCTAATGTGAATGACTAGTTAATGGGTGCAGCACACCAACATGGCGCATGTATACATATGTAACAAACCTGCACATTGTGCACATGTACCTTAGCACTTAAAAAATTTAAAAAAAAAAGAAAAGAAAAAAAAAAGAAATACTGTGCTGAGAATAGTACCATTTATTTTGAGAGGTTTCATGGTTACTGATATCCTTAGGCTGGTATAATGGAGAGAGATAGTATTACAGGACTGGACTCTCTACAACGTGAGGCACAATACTACCTTGAAATAAGAGGGGCCAGGGTGCACAGCTGAACTGTGGGTAGCAAGGTGGAAACAGTTATCATAGTGAATGACAAGGTCTGAGTGACAGCCAGGGGTTGCTGACCTAAAGAAAAACACAGAGATATTTAATAAAACATGGTGCACTTAAGCGTAAGATGGATGGGCAGCCAAGAGGAGTAATGCTTAATTCATACAATAAAAATTAAATCAAGGAATGGCACTTTCAGCCTAAACATTTAGAGTTTGGAAGTTGTCTCTCCTATCTTCACAACATCAAGAACAACAGCAACAACAACAACAACAACAAAAACCAGAAAAAAGCCCAACAACTTCCCTTAGTTCCATTAGATTATTGAAGTCACTGGGCAAGTTGCCACTTGCAAACTTCAAGATACAGTTAAATGCAAAGAATCACAGCTGTAATCTCAGCTTGCCAGGAGCAGAAGCTGCTGGAGCTAGTGACTGACTGCTAAGAATCCTTAAGTGACAATTTTGATAAATGCTGGAGGCTGAGTGTGGGCTAGTTTGATAATTACTATTTCTTGAGAGTTCAGTGTTGGAGAGGGACACGCTTTCATGGGTTTTACCTCCAGGGGTTCCATTAGATTCTCATGGTAAAAATGAGAAAAAAGTCCCCTGCTCTACTGGGAAGTAGGAGGAGGAAAATAACCATTAGAATTATTCCCAGGACTTTCTTCATAACAAAGCACTGTCCTCTAGAGAAAACCATTCTCTACCCAGAACCTTTTCTGCTCTGAATACAAGTAATAATAAATTCAATCCTTCTAGCCTTTTTGTCTCATATAAGAAGAGAAAAAAATGGCTAGGAAGTGCGTTTAAAGGTCACAACCCCAGGGACTGAGGCCCACTTTAAAAATGTGATTTAATCCGTGGGTGACAGAGTGAGACTCCATCTCAAAAAATAATAGTAATAATAATAATAATAATAGTAATGATACTATAAAACACTTACTCTTATAAAATAGATCTTATAAAACACTTCCTCTTATAAAACAGATCTTATAAAACAGTCCCTCTTCCAGCAACTTACCTCCACATTGAATTGGCTGTAGCACAATAACAGTGTTGTCTTTGGGTTTCCCTATGAACTACTTCTTAAATAGAGTCTGTGTCTACTACTTCTACTACTGTGTCTACTACATCTTAAATAGAGTCCCTTAGCTGTAACTAAGAGAGCTGCAAGACACAGACTTTATTTAAGATGTAGTTCATAGAAAAACCAAAAGACAACACTGGAGAAAAAACACAAATCAAATAAGGAAACTGGGATAACCTAAAGCCCCTGTATCTGGAATTACAGCAAATTTTAAACAGCAAAACTCCCAGCCAGATTAACATAAAACCTTTCACTATAATTCTACATATCTAAGACCAAATTACCTGATATATCATGTGTATTTTCAAAAAAGAATTACAAAGCATGCAACAGGCAGGAAAAAAAAAAAAAAAAAAAACAGTCTGAAGTAACAAAGGATATATCATAAATAGAGTCAAGTATGATCATATAGGGAAATTAAAATTACTATGATTAATATATTAAATGCTCTAATGCAAAAAATAGACAACACACAAGAACAGATAGGCAATTTAACCACTGATCCAGGATGCTCAGATAAAACCAAGCAGGATAAACACCAAAAAATAATTCTACCTAGACATATATTTAAACATGGAAGACCAAAGTATACTTTGGCTACTTGGGGTCTTTTGTAATTCCATATAAATTTTAGAATTTTTTAAAATTTCTGTGAAAAATATAATTGTAGTTTTGGTAGAGATTGTATTGAATTTACACAACTTTTTTGGTAGTATGGACATTTTGACATTAATTTTTCCAATCTATAAAACATGGGATGTGTTTCTATTTATTCTTCTTTAATTTCTTCATCAATGCTTCACAGTTTTAAGTGTATGGATCTTTCATATCCTTGGTTAGATTTATTTCTAAATATTTATTCTTTTTGAAGTTACTGTAAATGGGGTTGCTCTCCTGATTTCTTTTTTAATAAACTGTTATTGGTGCACAGAAATGCAACTGATTTTTTGTGTTTATTTAGTATCTTGTAACTAACTGTACTGAATTCACTAATTAGTTCTAACAGGTATTTTTATTTATGTGTGTGTGTGTGTGTGTGTGTGTAGTCTTTAAGATCATATCTGCCAACCAGGGTGATTTTACTTCTTCCTTTCTGACTTAGATGTATTTTATTTGCTTTTCTCATCTAATTTCTCTTGCTAGTACTTCCAGTGCTATGTTTTAACAGAAGTGTCAAGAGTGGATATGTTTGCTTTGTACCAGATATTGGAAGAAAAACTTTGTTTTTCTTCACTGATTATGAGTTAGCTGTGTGCTTTTTAATAAATCATGTAGAGAAAATTTATTTCTGTACCAATTTTTTGAGATATTTTACTATAAAAGAATGTTGAACTTTGATTAATTGGGTTTTCTCTAATAAAATATTCATATAATTTTTGTTTTTTATTCTGTTAATATGGTACATCACATTACTCAATTTGCATATGCCAAACAAACCTTGCATCCCAGGTATAAATTTTACTTGGTGATGGTGTGTAATATTTTTGATAAATAAAGTTTGCTAGCATTTTATTGAAGGTTTTTGCACTTACCTCTATCAGAGATGTTGGCCTTAAGTTTTCTCTTCTTGTGGTGTCTTTGTCTTGCTTTGGTATAGGATAATGCTGGCCTCATAAAATGAGTTTGAAAGTATTTGTTCTAATTTTATTTTTCAGAAGAGATTAAGAAGGGTTGGTGTCAGTTCCTCTTTGAATATTTAGTATAATTCACCAATGAAGCAATCTGGTCCTGGGCTTTTCTTCCTTGAAAGGTTTATTGTTTTGTTTGTTTGTTTGAGATGGCGTCTCACTCTGTCGCCCAGGCTGGAGTGCAGTGGCACAATCTTGGCTCACTGCAACCTCCACCTCCTAGGTTCAAGCGGTTCTCCTGCCTCAGACTCCTGAGTAGCTGGGACTGCAGATGCCCGCCACCATGCCCTGCTAATTTTTGTGTTTGTAGTAGAGATGAGGTTTCACCATGTTAGACAGGACGGTCTCGATCCCCTGACCTCATGATCCACCTGCTTTGGCCTCTCAAAGTGCTGGGATTATAGGCGAAACGTTTTTCAAATTACTACTTCAATCATTTTATTTGTTATTGCTCTGTTCAGGCTTTCTGTTTTACCTTTATTCAATTTGGGTAGGTTCTATTTTTCTAAAAATTTATTGATTGTCTGCAGTTTTTCTAATTTACTGTCATATAATTGTTTGTAATAGTCCCATATTTTCCATTTCATTTTCGAGGCATCCATTGTAAAGTGTTCTATTTCATTTCTGATTTGAGTCTTCTTTCTTTTCTTCTTAATATAGCTAAATATTTGTCAGTTTTTCTTATTTTTAAGAAACTCAGTTTTATTCATTTTTAATATTTTTTATATTCTCTTTTTTCACTTTTTTCTGCTCTGATTTTTCTTATGGCTTTTTGCTAACTTTGGGGTTAGTTCATTCTTTTCATTCTAGTTTCTTGAGATATAAAGTTACGTTTATTTGAGATTTTCCTTCTTTTTGATGTAGGTATTTATTGCGAAAAACTTCATTCTTAGAACAGCTTTTGCTGCATCTCATAAGTTTTTGCAAATTGTAAGGAAAATTCTGCAAAAAGCCAAAACAGAAAACATTACCTCTAGAGTAACAAGGAAAAGAATGACATTGGCCTGTATGTTGGACATCAAAAACCTGTGCTAAATGACTGAGTGGAGTCAGACATTTAAAGTCTAACAACAACAACAACAACAAACTCACTTCTCTGCCTCCAGTGAAATTTCAAAGGCATAAAATATATAAACACTTTCTCAGATGAACAAAAACTGGGGGGATTTGTTGCCTTAGAAATAATGTTAATAGAATTTTTAGAGAGAAAGAAAATGACGTAGATTATAAACTTGGATATACATAAGGAAAAAGAGAAAAGCAATCAGAAAAGAAAAGAAAAATGAAAGGTTTAATTAATTAATCTAATAGCTGGAAAAAATAATAGCAGCAATATATTGGGTGATATAGCACGTGGATAAGTTAAATGAATGACAGCAGTTTCGTAAGTGATGGGAGGAAAGACTGAGAGATATTCTGTTAAGTGGCACCCACGTTACATAGTGTAGAACACTTCTCCCAGCTGCCTTAGATTAACTCATGTATTCCGCAGTTTCTCGCTTATAGTTCTCAAGAGCAACTGTAGAATGTGCTGGGAATGCAACACCCTGAATTGACGGGCTGGCCAGAACAGCCCAGGCTCTACTCTTGGCTCCTCTAGATAAAGGAGGTTTTTCAGCACTTTACTGCAGTGTATGCTGTGTTCTCTGGGGTATAAAAGCCACGGAAGGCTGCTTCCTGAGGCCACTCAGCATCAGCGCAAGTGGGACATGCATAGAAAATATTCCATCTGCCCTGAGCGGCTTTACTGAGCCTTAGGGAACAGGCTGACACTAAACCGTAGGCTTCCACTGTCCCTTGTTACCTATCTGTAAGTACCAAACCCACTTCATGCAAGTTGTGTGTGTGAGTGCTCTGTTTCACAGGACTTAGGTGAGTAGTAGACTTCGCAGCCCAAGATGCAGAGGACTCAAGTGGTAACTCACACATGGTTGACCGGCTGTGTACATGAAGGGGTATAATGTTATTTGAAAGTAAATTTAGATCCTTTTTTTTTTTGAAGTGGAGACTCGCTCTGTCGCCCAGGCTGGAGTGCAGTGGCGCGATCTCCGCTCACTGCAAGCTCCGCTTCCTGGGATCACGCCATTCTCCTGCCCCAGCCTCCCGAATAGCTGGGACTACAGGCGCCCGCCACCACGCCCACCTAATTTTTTTATATTTTCAGTAGAGATAAGGTTTTATCGTGTTAGCCAGGATGGTCTCCATCTCCTGACCTCGTGATCCGCCCATTTCGGCCTCCCAAAGTGCTGGGATTACAGGCGTGAGCCACTGCGCCCGGCCAATTTAGATTAATTCTAAGTGCACATTGCAACATCTAAACAAACACTTTTTTAAAAAGGAAATATGTTTAATATTAAAGAAAAAAATGAAAAATAGAAACATAGAAAATGCTCCATTAAAGCCAGGTAATGCGTATGTACATACAATGGAATATTCTACCTAAAACAGGGAAGGGAATTCTGACACATGCTACACCATGGATAACTTTGAGGAATTTATACTAAGTGAAATAATATAGCACAATCAGACAAATATTTTATGATTTCGCTTCTTTAAGGTACTTAGATTTGTCACATTCACAAAGACAGAAGGTAGAATGGTGATTGCCAGGGACTGGGGCAAATAAGGTAGGGAAAGTTATTGTATGATAGGTTAAAAGTGTCAGTATTTTAAAATGAAAAGAAACCTGGGGATGGATGGAGGTGATGGCTGCCAACAGTGGGAATGTACTTAATACCACAGAAATGTACACTTAAAAATGGTTAAGATGGTAAATTTTATGTTCTGTGTATTTTTAAACAACCAAAAAGGAAAGCATATAAGTCTGAAAAAGAGAGGAAGTCAAAAATATTTAAATCTAAATATATTATAGAGATATGGCTGAAAATATATTATATATATATATATATATGGCTGAAAAAAGAGAAGGTAAAAGTAAAAAATTGCAGCAAATAGACCACATTTATAAACATTGGAAAAACCAATCCATTTTTAATTACTTTATGTGTGAATAGCCCAAATAAACAAAATAAAACACAGACTATCAGAGCTGACAAAAAATCACGACCTAACTCTATGTTGTCTATGAAAGACCCAACTTTCAATATAAACACCCAGGTATATTAAAAGTAAAGGGATGGTGAAAGATATTCCTTGTTAATCCTAATAAAATAAAGCTGGAGTTACTAAAGTTATATAATTTGGGGGGGATTGAGTTGTTCATAATAGTCCTGTAGTATCCTCTTGATGATCATGATGATCATAAT
Organism: Colobus angolensis palliatus; assembly: GCF_000951035.1. Lineage (NCBI taxonomy): Eukaryota > Metazoa > Chordata > Mammalia > Primates > Cercopithecidae > Colobus > Colobus angolensis. The sequence goes on from NW_012115910.1 coordinate 1,352,996, forward strand.
ATCACTCATGATGACCCTCATGTAAGGTGAGTTAATTATTTCTCTTTCTGACTGGTGCTGTGTTTTATGGATGGATAGCAAATTCTGCAACAATGCAATAGATCTTTTCATATAGTTTACCATTACGTTCAAAACTGCTCAATGAAATCCACATAGCTTATAAAATAAATGGTGCCTAATTCCCAAAACTAAAAATGTCAATCTTAGACATATTAAAACAATGATAATCTATAAAAATTTTAATATTTATGCATGTTAACTATAATTTTATACACGTAGAGAAGTACATAAATGCTACAACAACTATGCTCATTATTGTGATAGGAACCTGATATTTACTCATGGAAGTGATAATCAGAATGTTTGCAGCTTATGAGTTATTGTGAAGTGGTTGAACAAGGGTAATCTAAAGTCATATAGAGAATTGTAACACCAGATCAAGAAGGGTACGGCTCATAAGACACATGGTGAACTGAGGCAGCAGTTCTTATTTTTCTGCTGTTCTGAATTTTTCTTCATTTCTTCTATGTATTTTGGTTTTTAATTTGTTATTTTTCTAAATTAATTTCTTAAGGTAGAATCTGAGTTAGTTGAATTAATATATCTTCCTTTCTAATTACACAATTAGTGCTACATAGTTCTCCAAACTCTGCTTTGGCCATATTCCACAGATTATGGTAATTTTTGTTTTCATTTTAATTCAGTTAGAAATACTTTCTAGTTACCTTTGATTTCTTCTTTTATCCAGAGTTATTTAAGAGTGTCCTATTTAGTTTCAAGTATTTGGAGAATTGCCAAAATTTTTTAACTATTAATTTCTCATTTAATTCAATTGTGATCAAAGAATGTATTTAAATGTATTTAAATTTAATAATATGCATTATTCATACATAATACTCGTTCATAGTTATGGGATACATGTGATATTTTGGTACGCATGCATACAATGCATAATAATTAAATAAGGATATTTATCCACCATCTCAAATATTTATCATTTCTTTGTGTTGGGAACATTTCAGATCTTCTTTTCTAGCTATTTTGAAATACATAATAAATTATTGTTAACTATAGGTGCCCTACTATGGTATTGAACACTAGAATTTTTTTCTGTTAGCTAACTGTACTTTTGTGTACATTAACCATTTGCTCTTCATTCCCTCCTCCCCGCTAACCTTCCCAGCCTCTGGTAACCACCCTCTACCTCCATGAAATCCACTTTTTTAACTCGCACATATCAGTGAGAACATATGATACTTGTTTATCTGTGCCAGGTTTATTTCACTTAACATGACTTCTAGTTCCATCCACGTTGCTGGAAATGACAGGATTTTATTTCATTTTATGGCAGAATAGCAGTTTATTATATATATAAAATATGATATTCATATTATAAATATATAACTATTTATATAAAGTATTAAATGTATT
>NW_012115910.1:1354476-1416999 GCF_000951035.1 Colobus angolensis palliatus
GTCTGTCTTTTCTCTTGAGGAGGCAGTCTGTCTTTTCTCTGAACTCAGACACCATGCTGGGAGAACCACTACTCTCTTCAGAGCTGTCAGACAGGGACATTTAAGCCTGCAGAAGTTTCTGCTGCCTTTTGTTCAGCTATGCCCTGCCCCTATAGGTGGAGACTACAGAAGTAGCCGGCCTTGCTGAGCTGCGGTGGGCTCTACCCAGTTCAAACTTCCCTGGCTGCTTTGTTTATCCACTCAAGCCTCAGTAATGATGGATTCCCCTCCCCCTTCCAGGCTGTTGCCTCGCAGGTTGATCTCAGACTGCTGCACCAGCAGTAAGCAAGGCTCGATGGGCTTGGGATCTGCTCAGCCAGGCACGAGATAGAATCTCCTGGTGTGCCATTTGCTGACTGTTGGAAAAGCACAGTATTTGGGTGGGAGTGTCCAGGTTTTTCAGGTGCTGTCTCTCATGGCTTCCCTTGAATAGGAAAGGGAATTCCCCCAACCCCTTGCACTTCTCGGCTGAGGTGATGCCCCACCTTGCTTTGGCCCACCTTCCACGGGCTGCACTGACTGTCCAATCAGTCCCAATGAGATGAACAAGGTAGCTTGGTTGGAAATGCAGAGATCACCTGTCTTTTGCTCCAGTCACGCTGGAAGCTGCAGACCGGAGCTGTTCCTATTTGGCCATCTTGGACCAGAATCCCACTCTTAGTCTTATTCTCTACCTTACTCCAGGTAAAAGCAAAATTTTTACTAGAAATTCCTGTTGTTGTCTCTTTTCTATAGACCTAATAAAACATTTATTGGACTTCAAAATGAAGTAGGACTTACAAATGCAAAACCTTAAATAATCTAAATTTCTCCCTTTTGGGAACTGATTAAATATAATATAAATATATATACTATTTTCTTTACCCATTCATCCATTGATGGACACTAAGGTTGATTCCATATGCTGGCTATTATGAATAGTGCTGCAATAAACATGGGAGTGCAGATATCTCTTCAATATAGTAATTTATTTTCTCTTGGGTATATACTCAACAGTGGGATTGCTGCACCATATGGTAGTTCTATTTTCCATTTTTTGAGGAACTTCCATACCATTTTCAATAATAGCTGTACTAATTTATAGTCCCACTGACAGTGCACAAGTTTTCCGCCTTTCCACATCCTCTCTGGCATTTGTTATTTCGTGTCTTTTTGCTAATAGCCATTTTAACTATGGTGGATGAGATGATCATTATGGTTTTGATTTGCATTTCCCTGATGATTAGTGATGTGGAGCATTTGTTATGTGCCTGTTGGACATTTTTATGTCTTCCTTTGATAAAGGTCTATTCAGATCATTTGCCCATTTTTAAAATCAGATATTTATTTTTGGAACTGAGTTGTTTGAGTTCCTTATATATTCTGGTTATTAATCTTGTGTCAGATGAATAGATTTCAAATAATTTTTTCCATTCTGTAGGTTACCTCATCACATTGTTGATTGTTTCCTTGGCTTGCTAATGATTCTTATTTATTTTATGGCATGTAATTTGTTCTGTCTTTGCAAATATTTCATGTTCACAGTATTTAAAAAAGTATTTGGGGCTGATTTGAATTAAATGTTTTAGTTATGTCTATTGGACCAAAATAATTGTATTTTAATTCCATGTTCATTTTTTTTTAAATCTATTATACATATCCCATTAACTACTGAGAGAGTGGTATTCAAATTGTAATTACAATTGTAGATTTCTCTAATTCTGTTTTTAATTCTGTCGGTTTTTATCACACATATTTTGAAAATGTTATTAGGCACACCAACTATGTCTTCTTGATGAAAAGCCCCCTTGTCATAATGAAATGCCCTTTCTTATTCTTGATGGTTGCTATTTTCCTAAATGTATTTTGTTTGATAGTAACATAGCAACTGCTGATTTCTTTTTTATTGTTGTGGTAAAATACTCATAACACAGAATTCACAATTTTAAGCATTTTATAAGTGCAATTCTGTGGCATGAATCACATTCACATTGTGTGACCGTGACTTCCCTCCATTTCCAGAAACCTCCATCTCCCCCAGCTGAGATTCTTTACCCATTAAAAATAACTTTCCACTTCACTCTGACATCAACACTGGGCAACCACCATAATTTCTGTCTTCATGAATTTGACTACTCTATTATTGTGTATTGTGCTACTTGGTATCATATAAGTGAAATCATACAATATTTTTCCTTGTCTTACTGGTTTATTTCATTTAGCGTATCTTCAGGGTTTATCCATGTTGTTACATATCTTAACAATTTTCTTCCTTTTCAAGGCTAATATTTCATGGTATGTATATAACAAATTTAGTTGATTTATCCATCAATGGACATTGTGTTGCTTCCCCCTTTTGACTGTTATAAATAATGGTACTGAAGGTAGTCAAATATGCTATCCCCAAATCTCTTTAGCGTAAGGATTATTCTAAGCTGAAGGTGATTGAAGAAGCAGATACAAAATATGCTCTCCAGCTTTTCTCCAACCTTTGCCTAAAAGCAAGACATAAATTTACAAGGCTGTCCTTCCTTTCCTCGTTACTGGGAAGAACAGACTTTCAGGGGAGATTATTATGCATTGATATCAGCCTGGAGACAGCACCAGAGGAATCTATGTAACAAACTTTATTATCTTTTAAGTACTGTTAGATTCCCATATATTTACTTCCACACAATTTGCGGCTTCTAGAGACTCAAAGTCTTTTTCCTTTGTCTTGTCACTTACCGAAAATGTATTCTTCTTTGCTGAAAATGCCATATGCACTGGAATTCTAAGCCACTTATTTGAGAATTGCTCATTTCCTGGGTATCTTCCATGTGTATATGTGAATCATATGTTAATGAACTTGTTTGTTTTTCGCTTGCAAATCTGTCTTTGTTAGAGGAAGCCCAACAACAAATTCAGAAGGTAGAGGAAAAATTATTCTTCCTCCCTTACACTATTACAAACATGGGTGTACAAATATCTGTTCAAGTCCCTGCTTATATTTCTTTGGGTATATAGTCAGAAGTAAAATTGCTGGATCATATAGTAATACTTCGTTTAATTTTTTGAGGAATTGCCCTACCATTTCCCATGGTGGCTCCATCATTTTACATTTTCACCAGTAATGCTTAAAGACTTCAATATTTTTCTCTCCCAAAAACACTTGCTATGTTTTTCTTTCTCTTTTTTGGGGGGGGGTGGATGATAGCCATCCTAATAGATATGACCTCCTCTCTTTTTATGAGTGTTAACATGGTATATATTATTGTAATCTTTTATTTTAACCCATTTGTGTCTTTACATTTAGCATGTGTCTCATAAACAGGATAATTTGGGCTTGCTTTTTATCCAATCTTACTATCTTGTAATTCTGGCAATTCTATGATTTATATTTTATGTCAATAATTGAATTATCAGGTTTATCTATTTTTTTTTATTAGCTTTATAGTTTCTCTATGTGTTTGTCATCCCAAATGTTCTCTTTTCTGTTTTTTTTTGGATTAATTTAAATTTTGTTATGATTTTAGTTTTCTATTTTGCTAATTATCTTTAGCTCTTTTAAGAAAGTTTTCTAGTGTTCGTCCAAGCAATATATCCATTTCACACATAGTATAAGAACTGAACAATACTGTACTTCCATTTCGCCCATTGCAAGCTTCATATTGTTATTTTTATATGATTTATTTATGTTACAAATGCCACAACATATTTATCATTTTAATCAGTCAATTATTTATCAAAATATTTAAATTTTAGAAAGAATCTTATTTATTTCCCAGTTTGGATACTTTTCTTAATCTTCATTTCCTTGCATAGTTCTCTGCCTTCGTCTGACAGATGGAATCTTTTTTCTTTTCTTTTGCCTGAGGAGTTTCTTGTAGTGCTGTTGTACTGACCATAGATTCTTTTAAAATTTTATGCCTAGAAAAGTCTTTATTTCATCTTCATTTTGAAATACACTGTCTTTATGTGTAGAGTTCTAGGTTCACAGCTGTTTTATTTAGGATGCTGACAACTTTTCTCACTGTGTGGTTTCCAATGAGAATTATTTTCTCAAGCGTATCTCTGTTCTTCTGTAGGCAACGTGCTCCCCTCCCCTCAAAGCCTAGTTACTTTTAATATTTTTTTCTCATCACTTTTGTGCATTTTTATTATAATGCACTTTTATGTTGCATTTGTGTTTCTTTGGCTTGGGTTTTGTGGAACTTGTTAAGTCTTGGATTATGTTTTTACTAAAATTTGGAAAATTTTCCTTCATAATTTAAAAAAGTATTTGTCTGCCCCCCAACCATAGTGGACCCTTTCAAGTTGTCTCGCAGCTCACCAAAGAGCTTTTCATTTTGTTTATGGTCTGTTTCTTTGTTGTTTTTGTTTTTGTTTTGGATAGTTTGTCCACGTGCCTCAGTCTCACATTTAGGGTCTCCTGCCATGTCAGTCTGCCATTAATCTCACTCATCTCACCCAGTATAATTTGTTACCTCAGATGGTGTAGTTTTCTTTTCTGGAAGTTTGACTTTGGCTCTTCTCTCTTCCAAGTTTCCTTTTTGCTTTCTGAAATAGAGATTTATAATAACAGTTTGAATGTCCCTCTCTGCCCACTCTCACGCCTGTGTCAGATTTGATGGGGTAACTTCTCTTTTATGTGTCATATGTTCCTACTCTTTTGCAAGCCTGGTAATGTGTGATTTGATGACAGCATTGCAAATTTCACCATTTTAGTGCTGTACAATTTTGTTTCTTTATGAATGTTCTTAAACTTTTGTCATAGAACACAGTTAAATTAGAAACAATTCTATCCTTTTGGGTCTACTTTTAAGATTTTAGGTGGGCTCAGTTTGGCATTGAGTTCAGGGCTAATTTTTTCCCATTACAGAGACTCTGAATGCTCCACAGAGTGCACTGTGTTGGAATCCCAATGAGGTTTCCAGGTGACAATATTTTAATATAGCAAGAGAAGACTGTTCAGTTCTTGTTCTACAGAGCTGTGTGTGCATGCCTGGGAAGATTAGGAGGCTGCTCCCAAGTGGCCTCACATAACAACATTCATTATGTTTTTAAAATTTTGAAATTCAGACTTCTGAGAACAAAGGCCTTATGTTGTCAGCAGTTTGAGTGTGGATCACAAAAGAGTTGCATGGGCCACTATACCGATTACTAATTTACAATGAAAAATTTACTTGATAAAAGAGCCGGGATATGCACATTGTCAAGATCATGCCATTCTCTCACTGTAGCCAAGGTTTAGGGTAGGTTAAATGACAGTTTACTAATTTTCAGTAAGAAATAGCTGTGAAGCTTTTATGACCAGTGAATTATCTCCTCCCATGGGAAGGCAAGTGAGTTCTAGGTGAATATATATCCATATATGTGTTCTGTAATCATCTCATTATATACAGTTTGAATACGTATAACATATAGTTCTAAGACCTCAGATAAATGGATTCATTTTCCTTTCTTTTCATTCTATAGAGAGGTGAATATTTTTAAGTTTAAAGGCGAAACTCGCTTTTCCCTGGACATAGCCACTACCAAACTGTTTCTTCTAATCTTTGCCTTTTGCATTTTTGAAAATTCTAAAGATAACCAATCTCGCACCTTTCTGATGTATGTATCCTTGGCTTAGATAGGTTTATAGATTCATTCTTAACGTATTCAATTTGTAAATCATTTAATCCTTCGAAGCTTTTACTAATTTTTGTCTGCTAATCTACTTTGTCTAAACATTTGCGGTTTAACACAGGGGGAAAATTATTTTTCTTCTCTTTAAAGTTCTTGAAAAACATATACATTCTATCTTGGAATTAGTGACAAGAAGGACCTATTTTGTATTATGCACTTCCTTCATCATTGCTTAATTTAAGACTGATTACCATTCAAAATACCATTGAATAATTTTAAGTGATTGAAAAACATGAAGAAACCACACTTGTCATTTCAAAACCTAGTTCTAGCAGCCTTTTGAAAGAGCAGCAGTGACATTCAAAATGCTCTTACCTGAAATTGCATGAACACCTCTATCAGAGTGGGCATAAGTCCCAATGGCAAAAGCAAGACCTTGTACAATCCTGGCTGAAAAACATGACATGTCAATTTTTGAGTTGCTGCATCTTTGGAAGACACAGAGTAGTCTTAGGGAAATAGCGGGGGAAGAGCTCATCAACCACTTATTCAGTAAGACATTATTTCAACACTTTAACTGCTATGGCCTTTACAAAGGGTATTTACTAGCTATCAGCCTAGTGGAGGGGGATCAAGGAGAGAGCAATGTCTAATTGTGACTTAACAAAAACAATAACAACAAAACGAGATTAAGAGTTTTGAGAAAATGTTTGTTTCATTCTACATCATCTTTGAAGTCCATTTTTTTTTTTTTTTTTTTTTTTTTTGTTGAGACGGAGTCTTGCTCTGCCGCCCAGGCTGGAGTGCGGTGGCGCGATCTCGGCTCACTGCAAGCTCCGCCTCCTGGGTTCACGCCATTCTCCTGCCTCAGCCTCCCGAGTAGCTGGGACTACAGGCGCCGCCACCTCCCCCGGCTAGTTTTTTTTTTTTTGTATTTTTAGTAGAGACGGGGTTTCACCGTGTTAGCCAGGATGGTCTCGATCTCCTGACCTCATGATCCGCCCGTCTCCGCCTCCCAAAGTGCTGGGATTACACGCTTGAGCCACCGCGCCCGGCCTGAAGTACATTTATACAATGTAATAGGATCTTTTCCTATCTCCCACTTCGTATAAAACTAATTAGTCTTTCACGATATTATTGGATTATTTAAGCTACAGTACATTCATCATTATACAGAGCTTAGTCTTACATCAAAATGCTCCAATTTGGTCACTTTGTTGGAAGTCTCAGTAGGGAAGATGAAAAACAAAAAAAGCTAACCTTGTATAGTTTGTCTACCAGATGAATGCAAAGAGCATTTCTTTCCCGGGTTTTAGGAAAAATGAGGGCCAGCACCTTGTACAGTTGATCATGTCAGTCACAACTCTGCCTAGTTTTAATTAAAATTTTGTTAAGCGATAAAGGTTGTCTCATGCAGATTCATCATAATAAAAGACTGTTTTAGGAGTTCATGACATTCAAAATCTATTAAAATTTCATCCAGAAACTGTCAAAGTCGTTTACATCATATTTGGTAATCTTGATGGCAAATTCCCAGTGTACTATAAGATTTGTTAATTGCCAGGATCTGTGGGGTTGAATTAAAAAAATTCTATTACTCTAAACAATTCTGTAGGGTATACACCAAATAGTTCTGTGATGTATATAGAGCCAAGCTCTGAAGTCCCCTTGTCTGTCTCTGAATATCTGCTCTTTAACGGAAATGACAACCATATAAACACAAGAAGCATCTCCCACAGAAACATTTGAGGCCAGATCTTCACGATGCTTCATCAGCCATCTCATCTCAGACCCAAAAGATAAAAGAGGACAATTACTTCTAATATCACCAAAATTACTCTAGTAGAGATACCTTGGCTTTCTAAAAGCACCTCAAAACTCACTGTCCACACTTATAATACATTGCTTATATAAATTACTACCTTTATAGATTGTATTATGTATTGTGGAGATGCTGTGCTAGGACACATTGTGCTTTTTTCTTAATTTTCTTTTTGCTTTTTCTGGGAATGTGTGTTACATAAAAATAAAAGATTTATAAATGTTTCTGTATATCTGCTCAAAACTTCATATTAAGTTCTTATAAGTAACTTGAAAGTTATAAAGTCAATCAGAATTTTGAGGATTTGGAGGTGACCATGATCTTCGTAGACCAGGGGTGGGAGGGAGTGTGTGGAAAGTTAGGAAAAGAACCCCTGGACAGAGATAACCCTTGAGCTGGTCCCTTAGCATTCAGCCTTTGCATTGATGGAGAGGAGTGATGGAGAGGCATTAAGGGTGGGGTTTTGATGTGGAAAAAAGAGATAGTGTGATTGTGTCAAGACCTGAGAAGAAGCATTTAGCATTGATTAAAATTGTTAAAAATTGGTTGCCACCAGTCTTAGGGGTTTTCACTGATAATATAAAGAATTATGACTTTATATTATGGGATTTGCAGCACTCGTGGCATTTTTAAGCAGGGAAGTGTTAAGCCGAAAATACAGTTTATTCATTTTTTTATATATTGAAATAAAAAATAAAATTGTGCCATTTCCTCAAGTTACTGGTTTGTTAGTTCCACTGATTGCCCTTAAGGCCAAGATTTTGAGCATTGTCTCTGCATGCAGCTTGAAACATACACACAGAATCACACACACACACACACACACACTCACATACACACACAGAAACCATCTTCATACCTATGACATCAAAATTTGTATCTTCCCACCCAATTGTTCTGTGCTACAAATATACATTTCTAATCATTTATTCAACATTGTGACAAATATATTTATTTATTTATTTATTTTATTTGTTTTCTGAGACGGAGTCTCACTCTATCGCCCAGACTGGAGTGCAATGGCACAGTCTCGGCTCTGCTTCCCAGGTTCATGACATTCTCCTGCCTCAGCCTCCTGAGTAGCTGGGACTACAGGTGCCTGCCACCAGAGCCGTCTAATTTTTTTCTATTTTAATTATTAGTAGAGACGGGGTTTCACCATGTTAGCCTGGATGCTCTCGATCTCCTGACCTCGTGATCCTCCTCAGCCTCCCGAAGTGCTGGGATTACAGGCGTCAGCCACCGCACTGGGCCAAAAGGTATTTCAAAAACTATAAAAATTAGTATGTCTAAAGTGAAAGCCATGATTTTCTACTCAAATCTGGCTCTCACCCAGTGATTTTTATCTCAGCAAAGGTCCAATCATCCATCCTTTGTGGAAAGCTCACCTCTGGGGATCCACCTTGCTACTTGTCTCTTCCTTACCTGCCCTCATCATATTTAAATAAGTCCTTTAGATTTTATTTACTATAATTTCTTAATCCTGTTTACTTCCTTTCATATCCTAGTCCAAATTGCCCCTGACTCTACCCCAGATATTACCATTCTCTCTCAACAGTTTTCTCTGTGTCCATTTCTGCATTTCTGGCCTTTCAATCTGCTCAAAGCAAGAGTGAATTTTAAGCAACATACTTGTGAGCATTCTCCTTAGAACTTTCCGGTAGTTTACCAGTTGATTAAATGCAGAGGTCAAAACGATTCACAATAGGCTTCAAGTTCTACATTCTAGCTATAAATATACGTCTAGCTTAACTCAACACATGCCTGTGTGTCTTTTTTGGTTATTCATGTGCTATCTTAGTTATTTGTTTTTTCTACCTGTTATGGACATTACGTTCTCCTCATTTTTTTCTAATGGCACCACTATCCTCTTTTAATAAATGTGTCTGTACCTTAGCTTATGTCATTTCCTTAATGAAGCCACTCTTAAAACATCCCTAAACCACTCAAAACCTATCAGAATTCCATTTGTGCTCTCATAAGTCTTATTTCAATGTATAGTTATCCATTTGCTATGATAATCTCAGTATCTTGTGGATATTTTTCAATATCTTCCTCTTTTGTTTATTTTTTTTTCTTCACCAGATAGACCAATGAGCACAGTAACATCCACATAGTAAATGCTCAGTAGCTATGGTTGGAAGAAAAAAAAAATGGTGAGACCAGTGAAAAGTAGAAAGAAAGATGAAATATGTCTGATGAAATATTGGTTCTTTGGGGAACTAGGGAAGTCAAATCCATTTTGATTTCTGGCCTAACATATTCAAGAGTATAATTTACTGCACATAAGGCAAATTATAGTTATTCATGAAGGACTGCTCAGTCCTTATTAATAATGCTCAACGACATTACAACAGCTTGTGAAGTCTTAGAAAATCCATGGAGTATTCAAACTCTGAATTTTATATGTTTACAATCCATAGAGACTTACATCAAGTGATTAAATATTTCCAAATATAAATCATATTTTGATCCAAAGAACTGTTAAGCTATATTCAGGAGCCAGTACCAGTAGCACAAGTCCTAACCTAGGTAAAGAAATCCCTCAATAGAGGAATAAGTAACACATACGTTCATTTTAAATACTCACAGAAAGTGATCACAGATACGCTACTTAACCAAATATGTAATATATTTTCAGTGGAATCTTCAATACTCAATTGCTGTTTAAAAAAATCTTGATCTTATAACTTAAAATTAGATTAATCAGATATATGGTAAGCACTGTATATATCACTTTGAATTTGGGTTTCATGTAAGTACCACAAAGACACAGATTATTGTAGGTTTTATTCAATGCTGTTTCACCAGTACCTTGAAGGATGTCAACTACGTAATAGTCACTGTTTATTGAATTAAACTATTTAAATTAATGCTTGTGTATGAATGGACATTTCTCTATATAAAATATGTGTATTAAGTACCTACTATGTGCAAAAAAGTATATTCAGTGCTGATGATGAGAGAGAGAACCCCACATTTTCTACCCTCAAGGACCCTGAGCTCAGTGGAGAGATTATAACACATTAATATTGCAGAGGCAGATAGATAGGACTGTATGAGAGGAGTTGAGGAGGGTTAATTGGGTAAGAAAAACACTGAGTCGCGTGTTGTGGAGAGAAACAAGTCAAGGAAGGTGAAAATATACCCCAAGGAGAACAGCACCAGACAAGAAAAGTTGATTCAAGCGAGTTGGTCATTAGGGGACATACAAGACATCTGTTCTGGAGATCCATATCTTAAGGACATGAAGAGTCCTGTTCAGATTAGGGATTTTGAGCACCACTCCCTGTGGTGGTTCAGAGAATGACCTTGTGGGGCAAGATGTGGAGGTAGAGATAGCAGTGAGGGTACGACCGAAATATGCCAGGTGAGAAAGGATGCATTCATACTTGAGTCAAAAGTAAATGGACTCAATTTAAGCAAAGTCTGGGAGCATAGTTCATTCAGTCTGGTGATAGTTTGTATATAGTTATCAAGGAGAAGAAGTAAGGGAAGTTATGAAAGATTTATCTCATCAGCTGCATGGATAGTAGTGCTGATAACCAAATTAAGAATATAAATAGGGACTGATTATAAGGGGGACAGGTGAGTATCCCGTTCTGGAAATCTTATTTTGGAGGCTGAATATTGGGAGAGAAATCTAGGCTTCAGTATAGATTGCACAATCGGGATAGAGACTGATGACAGTAAACTCAGAGGCTGAACCTTGGGAATACAAAGATTTAGGCCACATATAAAACATAAGATGGAAAGGCCAGCGTAAGATAAACATACTAAATTTGACATTACAGGAACCAAGAAGAATGTTAAGAAAGCAGAAATTTTCACATAAAGCTAAATTCAAGTAACTCATAGTAAAAATGAAATAGATATTATTTTTAATGTTTTCTAGATTAAGAAAATGAAAGATCATAGAATGTACATGTTTGTATGAAGTCATACTAATACATAGGAAATGAGCTTTTATACTAACCTATTTTAAACTTTAGTATGTTGGCATTCTCGTAGATTAAGTTCTAATTTTCTGGAATGAGAATTCACCCAGATTTGGTCTTACTATGGTACAAACTTTAATGATTGGGCAACTAAAAATGAAGTAGCCCTTGAGAAAACAGTGATTTTCATATAATTTTTTAAAATTTCAAAGACCTTTAATAGAATGAAATTGACTCATACACAGCAAAATTGATTATTTTCTTGTGACTCTTTTTAAATTTTCACTTATTTTGAGGCTAGAGGGAGATCAATGTCAAATTATATAATCGTATGATATAATAATGTCATCTCAGCACTCCTCAACTACTTGTCTGACCATATGATATAATAATGTCATCTCAGCACTCCTCAACTACTTGTCTGACCAAAATTTTGTTAATTACTCGTGCTGACCTTTAACATAGTATTTAATAAATGAACTACAATTTAGCAGCCTTAACTTTGTCCAGCTTCATGCCGTCAGTCACTAAATATGTCTTAAACATCTGCTATTTGTGAGAAAGTACTAGGTGTCAAGGTACACAAAATAATACACAGTCTCGGAACATAAGGGGCTCATAGTGTAGTGCAAAACATAAATGGAAAAGTAAATTAAAAAGCAATAATAAGTAAAGTATATTTTCATAGGAAAAATGATAAAAGTAAATAAAACAACAAAGCCTAAGAGAAAATTATGAAGACTATTGTTGTTAAAAGGAGAAGACTTTATAGTGATGATAATTTTGGGGTTGTAGAGTCAACCTAAAATGTTAGCAGGTATCCACCCGGCACATGTGAAGGTGGTAGTGGAGGCTGTTGGGCAGTCCAGCATTCCAGGCAAACAAGTAGAGTAAGTAAATCAAGGCAGAAACAGGAGCCTCCAACACTGTCCGGGAGGTCTGCCCATCAATTTTGGCATCCAAGAGAGTCACCAAAGAATTCAGAAGACAGGAAGAAGATTCACTTTCTTCACTTTCAGACATTTGCACTGTTAGTTTTGAACAAACTTCTGTTTATTATCATGTCCTGTTATATTCTGAATGAATAAGACATAAAACTTCACTGCTTAGTACATCATGCTTGTCTTTGAAAAGAATATGAAAAATGCTGATAGAAGAACTTTTGGGAATATTAGAGAAAACTATAGCAAAATTCATGTGTGTATACATTCAGTTCTTTATTCAAGTCATGATTATTTCATCCTTACTAAAATCTTTCTTTCCCTGTTTAGAATACACGATAACTGATATATTAAAGACATCATTAACATTTTATTTAGTTTGATAAAAAGTAAGAAAACCTTTTTTTGATATTATCTTTATTTACTCAGATATTTGCTTTCTGAAGAAATTATTATTAGCCTAGTAATTATATTCACAAACAATAATTTTTTTGTAGTACTGACCTCATTATACTATTAAATGGTAAATCTTTTTGGTTTTAATAAAGCGATTGCAGTGTAAATATAAGGCTTCAGGAGTATAATCCCTAAAGAAAATATCAGCCAAGAGCACCAGTGTTTTAGTGTTGAATTAGGAGTTTTCCTAGTTGCAATGGTAAGTGAATAGTAACGTCCTGATGCCTTGATCTGTAAGTCAGCAAATTTTCCAAATCTGATTTTGGCACATGCCATTACCAAATTTAATTAGACATTTTTTAAACCGTGCCTAACAAGAGTTCAGAAAAGAAAACTAGTTTGAACCTTGCTTCTGGTGCCAATAGCATTATATAATGTGGTAAACACTGGTAATTGTGTTTAGTTCAATAGCACTTTTAATTATGATTGAGCTCTCCTTCAGAGTCTATGGATTTTACTGATGCAAAATAAACAGCAGAAAGCCAACTGAAGGCAGTCTCATGGATTTCCATGGCCTAATTAAGGTACAGATACGTTGCTTCCCCATGGTGGCCTTAAGCAAAATAAGCTACGTGCTTGTAATTTCATAGTCAGATCCCTTTTTGCTTAAAATATGAAACTAATACAATGAAATCTTTAGTCTCTCTATACCCTGTGCACTTATCTTTGTGTCTGAAATATAATAGACACTTTATTTTTGTCTGCCAAATGAAGAAAAATATAGTAAAATAAACACATAATGCAGAGAAAATAGAATGTGTTGACTTGGGGTGATTTGACTACTTATGAGTTATTGATGATGATGGTTAATTACTCAAATATTTAGAACTAATTTCCTCCATGTCTTTCCACTTTTAACTCATTAGATTTCCCCACATCCTCTCTCATGTTTATTCTAAAATGAGAAATGGAGAGCAGTATTAATACCCCTGGGTCTGCGTATCTCCTGCCTTCTGGCAACATTTATTTCCTTTGGAACGTTTTGTCCATATTTGCTAAATACATAGTGACAAAGTAAATCAATGACATAATTAATTGTAATCAATCTTAAGCTTTTTTTGTTCATCCTCCAGGACTCCTTCTACTTCCTGTGAAAAGGGCCGTTTCAAAGGGAAAGAGATCTGTCATGTGGGCTTATGTTCTCGCTTCAGTATTGCTGAATGAAACATGACGAAAGAAATGATGTCAAATCAATTAAAAGATAATATTTGCACTTTTGCATCCTTATCATGCTTCAGGTTTGGGTTAAGCATCTCTGGCCAAGAGATATAGGCTAATTTCTAGAACGTTAGCTAATGGAGTCAGTTAATGGAATAAGGATCTATACAAACTAGATGAAAAAGAATCAAGTGTCTGCACTTTCTGAAGAATTGAGAGATGCCTAGCATTTAGTTTTGTGTTGCTGATGGGATCTTCTTTCTCGAGTTCCTCCCATTTTTACACAAATGAACGTTTGGGTTGTCAGGATATCCCCCCAGAACATAACATTGCCTGAATCTGCAACACTCTTTACTCAATAGGAAATTACCAATAAAACCCACAGCAGCGTGACAAAAAACACCCAGATAATGCTGGTGGAAATAACATTGGTATCAATAACTTTATTTTTTTGTAAACTCAGAAATTGCATAATCCCATCAGCTGCCGAGTGTCTCCTTTCAGTGCAGCTGCTGAGAACTGTCTGCTCTCAGGTTCAGAGAGAAGCTCGTATTTGCTCTGTTCTTTGATATCTATTTTCTCAGAAATCAGCCTGGAGACTATGTGTACACTAACGGATGTCATTCTTAAATGAATCAGAGCACATCCTATTTTGTATTTAAAACATCTAAACATCAAAATTCAGAGTTTTGTCTACATCAGAGGAGGGTTAGGCAAAATATTTACTATAGATTTATAGATGTAATTATATTATCCCAGAGGCTGTTTAAAGTTAAGAGGCTTTCTACTTGCATCACAGATTAACATTCTCAGGATTTGTAACTAAATAACAACACTAAAAATTGCAAATGAAACTATTGCTTTTAATATTCTAATTTGAGAAATTCAAGAAATGTATCATTTTGATGGTGTTTGCTTTTGCATAAAATGAACTGTATTTAAAAATAAATGTCGTTTTTATTCTACTGTTTAGGTGAATTATATGTACTCTTCTTTTTCTTGCTAAAATCCAGCAAGATTTTACAGTGTTTCAATGTAATAAATATTGTACTCAACATGTGGCTCACAATACAATCTGTTAAGCAGTCTGTGAGATGGAAAAACTGTGAAATGAAGAGAATACACACCAGACATTTTTAAAATGGCTTAAATGAATCTTTTCTGTCTCAATGCAGTGATAGCAGAGCACAGATGATTTTGCTTTGGGCAAAGTAAATCAGCAATAAAGAAAAAGTCGCTCATTTGACCTGAGTCCAATTTTGTCATGTGTGCATATATCACTACTGACTTCTACGTTTCTATATTAGCAGACTGGCAGTCAAGAATAAAAGGATGTGATGCTTGCCTTATGAGATTAGTCTGAAGGAAGAATTCATATGTCAACTCTATTTTAGAGTTAAAATTTAATGAATTCCTGTAAGATTATGTTCAGGAATGGATGAAAGAAATTAAAATTGTATGAATCTAAAACTGCCGGTTACGGGTGGTTTGCAGGCATTCCATGTGTCGTGAATATGGTGTGATTTGAAGGCGCACCTTACTCAACATTGCAGGTGATATCAAAAGTAAAACGTTTGCCAATAGGAGCTGCACCAGGAGCAAGGAGGAGAGAGGAATTTTGTGCTAATTCCTGAAAAGTGGATTTGCAGATTTCGAGAGCAATCCTTGAATCTTGGCCCACTGTGGCCCAAAACTCAGTACTATACAACTTCCAGAATCCATAATAAACAATGTGTTCATGCTGAATCAGAGTGGTATCTGTTAACTATATTCACTTTTCCTCTGGACAATAAAAAGTGAAATATGGAAAACGTTTAGCTAGAAAGGTTATAAGAAGATGTGTGTGTGTGTATGCATGTGTGTATGTATGTGTTTGTGTGTGTGACAGAGAGAATGAAGGGCAAGATGGCTCCAATAAGTAACCAAAAGAGTAGAGCTCAAAACTTAGTAAAACAGGAGGAAAAACCTTGAGAATTCTAAAACGTTGGTGCAAATGGAGTTAGAAGAACTACAACTTACCATCATAGCTCACACGGGTTGAGGAGAAAAAGACCAGGGGAATCACCAAGTAAAAATGAGTCTTTAAAATAAAGAACAGAACACATGTCAAATATACACAAAGACAGTAAGAATATTTCATTCACTTTTGTCTGCAAAAGAGAGAGGGGCTGAATGGCGCTCTGAATAGAAAACCGTTTTCCTCCAAGATGGTATTTAAACTCAGGACTGAAGGGACACTTGAGTCAACCTCAATGTTTCTAAATATATGTCATAACCAAAAAAGTCAGGTTCTCAGTTAATCTCAGGCTGTTCATGATTTTGACACCTGGTTTTGATGCAGTATGTATCTGAAGCCAGTACAATTATGTAGGAGGGAGAACAGCAAATTTCAATACATTTTCTTTTCCTTACTGAAACTTCAGTAAATAAAGGCAGATAGCAAATTTAAAAAACATGGTGGTATCCCCAAGAGAGAAGTAATTTCAAGCCTTTTAATTTATCTTAAATGTTTCAGAGATTGTTTATGATTCTACCATGTCACTATTTTTTAAGTATAATAATTCATCATGCCGTGCGTTGGGCACCCCAGGAAGGTGTGTGGTGAATATAGTGTGATTTGAAGGCACAGCTCAATACCCCACGTGCCTAGGGAAATTCTGATCCAATCGGAGACAAAAGATGCTTGCCTGTGATTAATAAATAGTAAGTTACTACACTATCATTGAAGGGATATTGATCAGAAAGCAAGTGTCCTAATTTGACTCTTCCTAGCTATTTAGCTAATCTAACATGAATTAATCTTTCTAGGTCGTGGTTACTTTGGTTTACCTATAATAGATTTACCTATAGTACAATTTACTTGTTTAAGGCCTTCTACATATAGGGCAAACATTTTCTCTATTGTAGTGGCTACAGGTACAGCCGTGCACCAAAATGCCTTCTGTCACTCTTTACTCAGTGACCTCAGTCAGCAAGGCTTCCACAGAGCAAGCAAGTCTGTCCTCCAGACCAGTGGGACTTAAACCAGGTGTTCACCTTAATAATGTCTATTTTATACCAGTTTTGCAGATGAGCTCACTAGACTGCAAGAGGCGGGACGTGCAATGAGATTTCACGCAAGCAGGGGGATTCCAGAGCTCTCAATCGAAAACACTAGCTCTACTGAGATCTCCAAGCTGCTTGAAAAAAAAAAAAAAAAAAAAAAAAAGCTCTATACAGTAAGCATCCATTCCCCAAGTAAGATCAGGTCCCTCAAAGTCCAAGGCTCCACTTTTAGCAGTGTGTGTGAGTGCTTGAAGTCATTTCAAAGTCCACGAGTATGACTGACAGAGTGAACTTGTATGGCTCTGCCAAAAGCCTCATTGGCATTGCTGAGCGAGAGCACGTGCACACTCCATATCCCACTGACAGCCCACTCCTCATCTTCCTGTGAAGAGACTTCCTCCCACCTCCCATCCAAGTTGATGTGCTCTCTAGACAGATTTCAAAATGTCTTGTCTTACCAGTTAGCAGCTCACAGAGTTAGAATTCAGGGTGAAATTCACGAATGCCTGGTTATGGAAAACTGTGGGTTGTGAAGGCAAGGCAGGAAAAAGCTGAAAGTTTGGCTTTCTCACTGCAGATGAGTCTCACAGGTATTCTGTGACCTTAACCTGGCGTGAGAGGGGAGCAGCGAAGGGCAAGTTTTTTGTCCTTTCCAGACACTGAGTATTGAAAATCAGGACAGATGGAGTTTTTTCAAAACAAAGATTTTTAGAACTCTAGAGTATTATTCCAGAGGTTTTGCAGTTTGGGAAGGCACGGTTGGAAAACATTAAAATAATTTTTTAAACACCAAGTGTTCTTTACACAAAGGATAACAGATCTAACAACAAATATCTTCATTACAGGCATTTTATTGTGTATCTGAGATACTACATTTGTTTACAAACTGAAGGTTTGTATCAGCCTGTGTTGAGCACCTGTATTGGCATCATTTTCCCAACAGCATGAGCTCACTTTATGTCTCTGTCACATTTTGGTAATTCTTGCAAAATTTTTTACTTTTTCATTATTACTAGATGTATTATGACGTTCTGTGATCAGTATTCATTGATGTTAATTTTAATTGTTTAGGGGGGTCATGACTCACACCCACATAGGGCAGTTAAGTTAATACATTAACGTCATGTGTGTTCTGACTGCCTCACCAACCATCTGTTCTCCCATCTCTCCCTCTCCTTGGGCCTCCCTATTCCCTGAGACACAACGATACTGCAATTAGGCCAATTAATGACCTCTAAGTGTTCAAGTGAAAGGAAGAGTCCAACATCTCTCACTTTAAATCAAAAGCTAGAAATGATTAAGCTTAATGAGAAGGCATGTTGAAAGCTCAGACTGGCTAAACACTTAGCATTGTGTATCAAATAGTTAGCCAAGTTGTGTGGGCAAAGGAAAAGTTCTTGAAGGAAATTAAAAGTGCTACACTAAGGAAGGCATAGATAATAAGAAGGCAAAACAGTCTTATTGTTGATAAGGAGAAAACTTTAGTGGTCTGGATGGAAAATCAAACCAGCCACAACATTCCCTTAAGCCAAAAACTAATCCAGAGCAAGGTCCCAACTCTCTTCAATTCTGTGAAGGCTGAGAGAGGATAGAACGCTGCAGAAGAAAAGTTCGAAGCCAGCAGAGGTTGGTTGATGAGGTTTTTAAGGAAAGAATACATACATCTTTATAACATAAATGTGCAAAGTGAAGCAGCAAATGGTGATGTAGAAGCTGCAGCAAGTTAACTAGAAGCTCCAACTAAGATCACTGATGGCAGCAGCTACACTAGATAAGAGAGTGTGAATGTAGATGTAAGAGCCTATAATGGAAGACATTGACATGTAGAACTTTCATAGCTAGAGAGGAAAAGTCAATGCCTGACTTCAGAGCTTCAAAGGACAAACTTATAGCATGATGTGCTGATTATTTTAAGACAACTGCTGAGACTTACTTCTCAGAAAAATATTTCTTCCAAAATATTATTTCTTATTGACAATGCACCTGGTCACCCAAGAGCTCTGATGGAGATGTATAAGAAGATTATTGTTATTTTCATGCCTGATATTGAAATGTCCATTCTATAGCCCATTGATTAAGGAGTCATTTTAACTTTCAAGTGTTATTAATTAAGACATACATTTATTATTTAAGACATACCTTTCATGAGGCTATTGCTGTCACAGATAGTGATTTCTTTGATGGATCTGAAGAAAGTAAATTGAGAATCTTCTGGAAAGGATTCACCATTCTAGATGCCATTAAGTACACTTGCGATCATGAGAGGAAGTCAAAATACCAACATTAACAGGAGATTGGATGATGTTGATTCCAACCTTTATAGATGACTTGATGGGGTTCAAGACTTTAGTGATGGAAGTATCTAGAGCACCAGAATTAGAAGTGGATCCTGAAGATGTGACTGAATTGCTGCAATCTAATGATAGAACTTGAACGGATAAGGAGTTGCTTCTTGTAGGTGATCAAAGAAAATGAACCATTGAGATGGAATCTACTGTGAGTGAAGAGACTGTGAACATTGTTCAAATGACAACAAATGATTTAGAATATTTTATAACCTGAATTGATAAAGCAGCAGCAGGGATGAGATTGACTCCAACTTTGAAAGAAGTTCTATGGGTCAAATGCTATCAAACAACATCTCATGCCACAGAGAAATACTTTGTGAAAGAAATAGTCAATTGATACAGCAAACTATACTGTTGTCTAATTTTTAAAAATTGCCGTGCCACTCTAATCTTCAGCAAGCATTACCCTAATCTGTCAGCAGTCATCAACACCGAGGCAAGACCCTCCATCAGTAAAACATTACAACTTGCTAGAGGTTCAGATGATCGTTAGTATTTTTTAACAATAAAGTGTTTTAAAGTAAGGTGTGTGCCTTGGGGATGTTTTAGGCTTCATAAAATACAGTGTAAACATATATTTTATGCCTTGGAGACCCAAAACCTTGTCTGACTTGCTTTATTGTGGTATTTGTTTTATGGCCATGATCTCAAACCAAGCCTGTAGTATCTTCGAGTTATGCCTGTGTATGATATTTATGATGCTAATGAGACTTATAGTTTTATCATTATTATTATTATTTATTTTTTGATGGAGTCTCACTCTGTTACCCAGGTTGGAGTGCAGTGGCACTATTTCAGCTCACTGCAAGCTCCGTCTCATGGGTTCAAGCCATTCTCCTGCCTCGGCCTCCTGAGTAGCTGGGACTACAGACACTCACTACCACGTCCGGCTAATTTTTTTGTATTTTTTAGTACAGACGGGGTTTCACTGTCGTAGCCAGGAAGGTCTTGATCTCCTGACCTTGTGATCCACCTGCCTTGGCCTCCCAAAATGCTGGGATTACAGGCATGAGCCACCGCGCCTGGCCTTCATCATTATTCTTTTAAAAGCTAAAATTGCAGGCTAAATATTATCTAAAACTTTTAAAATTAAATACCAGTTAATGAAATGGTAATGAAGAAATAAACATAGTCATGAAAAGACAATAAGCAATTTATGTAAACTAAAACTTTTAAATGTCTGCTCGGTTGTGTGGGGGAGAGTAGAGTCATTTCAGCTTAAAACACTGAAAGTCTGTGGTAAATAATTTCTCATGTTTTTTTTCTAGGGCAATTGAGCTGATTTTAGAATTATCTGCTATTAATTAAAAGTAATGCAGTGTGTGATGTTCCCCTTCCCGAGTCCAAATGATCTCATTGTTCAGTTCCCACCTATGAGTGAGAACATGCGGTGTTTGGTTTTCTCTTCGATGGTTTCCAGCTGCAAACATCACACACTGGGGCCTATCATGGGGAGGGGGGAGGGGGGAGGGATTACATTGGGGAGTTATACCTGATATAAATGATGAATTGATGGGTGCTGACGAGTTGATGGGTGTAGCACACCAACATGGCACAAGTATACATATGTAACAAACCTGCACGTTATGCACATGTACCCTAGAACTTAAAGTATAATAAAAAAAAAAAAAAAAAGTAATGCAAAAACCGCAATTACTTTGGCACCAACCTAAGGCTAAAAAGTGAATAAATTATAAAAAAACAAAAAAACCCATTGGTTTTGGGGTTAGTAATTGTGTCTTTCAACCTGGCTCTAATTCACAATGTGGCCAGGGACAAGGCAATTATCCACCTTGCACAGGACTCCATCTCCATCTGAGAGTCTCTGATCTAAGCAAGCTTACTCAGGTTAAGTCCTGCAGCTGATTCACAGCTCTTCCATCTGACCATGGTGCAATAAGAAGCATTGCCTTCTTTGCCTTATTCCAGTTCTCCTATTTCCTTTCCTTTACAGTTGACTGTTACAGTTGTTATTTGTGGAATGAAACTGCCCAGCTATTCAGTCCCCATGACCATTAATGCTGCAATTAGTTCTCTGATGACAATGCTATCAAAAATCAACAAATACTGAGTATTGCATTTGGGTAACACCAAATGAACTAGGACGTTCCCTCAGATTAAATGATGGTTTCAAACTTAGAGGGTTTTATTTCTTCTTCTCCTAGTGCTTTTTCTGTCTTCACTTCATTATGTTTCTTATTAAATATTAAGGGACATGCAAGCCTACTCTGATTTCTCTGCTCATTATGTTAATGCCACAGAGAATTTCAAAACCTTTGCCTGGATAGTTCAAGGAATAACCATTTAAAGTAAACTACTTCATAACTAAAACATAATGGCCAGGCAAGACCAAACTAAAAGAGTGAGCAAAGAAATAATCACACTTGAACAGAAAGCAAAGATACTCCCTGGGAAGATAATATTGGCAACTACTGTAAAAATCCTCTTCAGATATTTATTATACTTATATCTCATTTATATAGATAACTCCAATAGACAAATGTGTAAATTATATGTATGAAATTAAGTGATTACTAAATACTTTTCATCAAAGCATGTTCAAATATACTCTTGATTCTTAAACTGCATATGTAGTGATTATTTGTGATTTTAATTCTTTAAAAATATTTTTGGAAAGGAGATCTTGCTTTGTTGCCCAGGCTGGAGTGTAGTGGTGTGATCATAACGCACTATGGCCTCCAACATCTGGACTCAAATGATCCTCCCACCCCACCCTCCCGAGTAGCTGGGACTACAGGCACATGGCCTGGCAGTTAGCTAATTATATTTTTGTTATTATTTCTTATGGAGATGGAGTCTTGCCATGTTGCCCAGTCTGGTCTTAAACTCGTGGCTTCAAGTGACCCTCCCACCTTGGCCTCCCAAAGTGCTGGGATTATATGCATGAGCCACAGTGGCTGGCCCCATCTGCTATTTTCCTCTTGTAAATATACAGAAAATGATTTTGAGCTTATGCATTGCATCTGTACGTTGACATTTTAGGTGGACTGCTGGGCTGGACTTCCAAGAGTCTGTTTAATGATGTGATGATCAATCAGCTAGCTATTCCCTTGAGAAAACACTTCTACTCAGCAAACATGTTTGTTTTCATCACAAAGGATCTGTATAGGAAGCTCCCTCTCTGAGGTTTTCTTGGAGCACTGCAAGTGAATGAAGCCTTACTTTTAAAGAGAGGATTGAAAGAGAGGTGATAATATGCAAAATGTATTTCACTAATTTTTGTGAAATGTTGAAAGAACCAGGCTGAGTCACTTAAATAACAGTGATTAATAATAGGAAAGGGTGAAGGTTTGAGGTGGAAACTCTCAGTGTTTGATGGATCATGTGAAGTTTTCCTCTGGGCAGAAGCAGATATGTAAACAACATCATCACAGTGGAGCAACATATTGGAGGTATGTTGACTGTGCTGAGCTTGTTTTTAGCTTATGGCTATATTACAAACAGTGATGCTATTACAATATTTGCACAGGTTTTCTGGTGAAAACATATATGCATTTCTAGGGTGTGTGCTTAGGAGGAGGATTTCTGGGCCAGAGAGTATATGCACATACTCAGCTTCAGTAGACACTGCAAAACTGTTTTCAAAGTAGTTGTATCAATTCAAACTCTCACTAGCATAAAACTCCTTCCTGCAGACCCTCCGTAAGACTGGTGTTTACATTTCTAGCCTTCTATATGCGTAGATAGCCATATCAGCTGCTAATTTAAGTTTGGGTTTCCATGAGTAACCAGAGCTGTTGAGAATATCTGTCTTTGTTTATCTGCCACTTGGATATCTTCTTTTTCTTCTCCTGTTGGATCCTCTGCCTTTCTCTTATTCACGTGAAAAGGGTAGCTACACATTCTGAATTTGAGTCATTTGACAAATACCTGTATTGCAAATGTCTTCTTCAATCCTGTGTCTTGAATTTGTCAAGCTTAATCCTATCATCCATGTCAGGTGAATGTTATCTGTAGTGTGAGGTAGGGGTCAATACTCACTTTTCATTTTCCTTTGGATAGCTGACTGTTCCAGCACATCTTCTGAACATTTATTCTCACTGTAATGAAGTGAAACTACCCCATGTTTTCTCTGTCTTGTTGTTTATTAAATTAGGTGAACTCATGTGTGTACACTTATTTCTAAAATCTCTATTTCATTTTGTATCAATATTTATTGTGTATACACTTATTTCTAAAATCTCTATTTCATTTTATTTTGTATCAATACTTCATTGTTTTAATTACATTCCAATAACTACAATAAAAACGTATCAGTCCTCTAAATTCCTTTCTCAAGATTTACTTAACTATTATTAGCTATTTTCCATAGCATTTCTAGTATTAGTTTTTCAATTTCTACAAAATTGGATATCTTGCCTTTAACTTTTGCTTATTGTTTGAAAAATAAAACTTTAATTTTATATTTGTTACAATCTACAAATCTTAGTCTTAAAATGCTCTCTCTTTCATGACATTAGACAGGCTATATAAGCATTAGCGAAAATATTTAATAACTTAGGGTTTCTTTATTTGCTTTATTTATAAATCCAACCTTGTACATTATCTCTAATTCATTTCGGCTTTCATGAATAATAACTAATTTATGATTTGCTAAGTTTTTATTCCATTTTCCAAACAAATTTTTTTTTTTTTTTTTTTTTTTTGAGACGGAGTCTCGCTCTGTCACCCGGGCTGGAGTGCAGTGGCCGGATCTCAGCTCACTGCAAGCTCCGCCTCCCGAGTTTACGCCATTCTCCTGCCTCAGCCTCCCGAGTAGCTGGGACTACAGGCGCCCTCGCCCGGCTAGTTTTTTGTATTTTTTAGTAGAAACGGGGTTTCACCGTGTTAGCCAGGATGGTCTCGATCTCCTGACCTCGTGATTCGCCCGTCTTGGCCTCCCAAAGTGCTGGGATTACAGGCTTGAGCCACCGCGCCTGGCCACAAATTATTAAATAAGTTTTTTACATTACCTATATTACTTATTCTGCAATACTGTGAGGATAGGAACATTTTGGAGAAAGAAATGAGAGATGATTTTTTGGTAAGGGATTATATGGTGGAACCAGCGAGATGACTGTTGTGGTCACTCCTAAATCTAATCTTCTATCACTATTATTTTAATATGCTGCAAAATTAAGAAAGTAAGGAATATTTGGCTTATTCAAGGTCATAGAGATTATAAATGCTGAAGAAAAAATGTCCTATGACTGTAATTCAGAAACTTTTTACATATATACATGTATATAATATATGTATATATGTCATTAAAGTTTCAGGTAAAATTGACTATCTCTTCTTTGCAACTGATAACTTATTGTCCTAGAATGCCTTAAAAATAAGAAAAGTAGAAAGATGTTAGTATTTGAACAATTTAAAATGAATAATTTCATGTAACCCATTTAGATAAATTGTAACTTTTAAAAAAAGTCATGTATCAGAGTTCTTGTGCCTGATTTCGAGTGATTTTTTTCTGATAACTCTTCACTGTACTAGTATGTAGCAAATAGTTACAACTGAAATTTCCTACTTTATTTTAACATTCCATAGCCCCTACTATCATGGACAAAACCCAGAGAGGGCTCTTTGTTATGTTAACACCAAGATGATTGTAATTCATATTCAGGATTCCTTTTTCAGGAGACTTCCACTAAATAGAGAAATAAAATTAGAACCTTTATCAACAAGTAAGGAAATGGAAAAAATAAGTTTTAAGCAACCAGAACAATACCTGTTTTGAGAGTGTTACATAAGCTTTGTGGGATCCACTTTTTTGGTATTTATTAAAGTTAAATTTGTTTCTTGCAAGAATGTAACAGACAAAAGTCTTTGAGACCTTTTGCTCTAAGGAATAACTTCTGGGTTGAGCCTGGTCTTCTGCTGTCACATGAATGGCCTGCGACTTGCTCCCTGAGGAAAATGTTCACTTCAGAACAACCTTTGATTAACCTGCTCAGGTCAGAAATATCAAAAGAATGAAGAGCAGCAGACAAAATCAAATGTTTCTGTGGGACAAATACAGGGGCAAAGATCAAATTGACAGGACCGTAGATTCTCAGATTCATCAGGCTTAGGAAAGTTGAAAGTCATGAACCTCTCAAAATCCTATTGCTGAAAGTGGAGGGCACATTCTCACAGGAACTGTTGAGACTTCAGGCACTGCAGTTTGTCATTCA
This sequence comes from Colobus angolensis palliatus, assembly GCF_000951035.1. Taxonomy (NCBI): domain Eukaryota; kingdom Metazoa; phylum Chordata; class Mammalia; order Primates; family Cercopithecidae; genus Colobus; species Colobus angolensis. The sequence continues at coordinate 1,379,986 of NW_012115910.1, forward strand.
GGTCCATGAGGAGCACGTGAGTTCTCCATAATCCATGACTGGGTCATATCATGCCTCTTATCAATTTGTAAAGCACTGACATGTTTTATTAACACGCATCTTACTCTTCGCCCAAGATATTAATAACAAATGAGAAACTCAGACATGGTAGTGACCTCTGCTGCACTCGGCTTGATGAACTAATGCAATGTGGGTTATAAACAGTCTTTTAGATATTGTTTAAAGCTCTTCTTCTAACGCTTATTCTTGGGACAACATGTGATTTTTCTTTTTAATCTGAAGACGCCATCCCTATTGCTCCACTGAAATATATGTGCTTCTGTTCTCTTTATTTTCTAAATGTGCTTATTATGTTGCTAAAACAAATGTGAGGAGATAAAAATAAAATAAAAATGAAATTTAAGAAAGAAATGTGATCATTATAATTAAGAAATGAAAAAAACTATAACAACAATTCATTGACTTGCTGTTGTTGGTATGCTATTCCATCTTATAGACACCCTCACTCAGCAAACAGGAGTAAAATTAAGTTTAATAAAAAGAGCAGGCTCACATTTTAGAAAAGTTGCATTAGAGGATAATTAAAAGCCATTGAAGAATATGCCCATTATTTACTCTCAACCCTAATATAATCATATATCATGGTAATATGAAGTCATTTATAATTATTTTCATTGTTATCTCCTGAATCGTTATGTAACAAGTTAACTAATGCAAAAGAGAAATATGTAGCTCAATAAACACTCATAATTACTCCCAGATAATCTTATATAAACTAGAAAACCCAGTGATACAAAAACCTGTTTGGATACATTGACGTGTTTGTTCTTTCACTAGGTAGATTATAAAATACAATTAATTATGAAATTACAACTGCCTTCATCAGTGCATACTACGCAATTCAACTTAACTTATTTATTGGGTATATTTTATGTCTTTTGATGTGAGAGTTACGTAACACATTCCCTTTAAAGGTTATGTGTGTTGTTTACGCACATTATAACAAGAGCATCTAAGCTGATTTTTCGTTTTGGGTTTGAACATGATAATGTATAGGCCTAGTTCTCATTAGTCTTTTAGGAGATAAAAATGCCTAGTTTAATTTATCATAACCAAATCAAATTTCTTATTAATAAATTATGCTGCTCTGTAGCTTATTTTTCATATATGGAGTTAAAATCCATGTTTTCAAAATCAGCAAACATTCTCTTCAGTGACTAATAATAGTAAAATCACATTGTTAACTCACATCTGTCATATCTATTCAACTATTTGCTTGTTGATTTTTCTTTCCTGACAGCCAAGGTCACTGTTGCACTTGCTTATGCATGAAGCCCCCAAACTGCCTCTACATCATGACCTGACTACCGGTAGGTAGATGGCTGGCTTCTCATTTTAGGAACATATATTAAATGCCCAAGCATCTCAAATTTTAGCCAGTTTTACCTTTAACCTGTGACCACATTGCTTAAAAGAAACTCTAATTGATTCTTTATTTTTTAATCTAGGAGGTCATCAACTTGAGAATCTTTAAAAGATACAATTACTACTCCATTTATTGACTTTGTTGTTATCTTGAAAGAACCAACTTCTATTTTAAAATTTTAGGCTTGCAGTTGGACCATGTCTACCTAATGGTAAATATTTCTAAAACTACCTGCCTGATTATTTCTTTGTAATTTGTTTTTTACCTGTTTTTTCCTTCCTCTTACAGTAGAGTGTGAAAATAGTAAAATGCAATATATTTTACATAATGCCTGCTTTCTTCTAACATCTCTAGCTTGAAGAAACACTGTAAAATAAGTCAACTCTAATTTTATGTCTGTGTATTTGTCTTGTTTATATAGTCAGAACTTTCACAACTACAGCTGTTTGTTAATTAAACACCGGCTATTTCAAAACACAAACTTGTGTGTCCTCACCAAGACATATCCAGAAATTCATTTCAGAGATACATTAGCTGCTCTACCTACATACTCCACCTACATGCAAACAAACAAAAAAAAAGGAGGTTCTATTTGGTGCTACTCTTAAGCAGGCAACAAATAAATAACATTGCTGCAAAATAAAGTAGATTGTCAATAAAGTCCACATCTGAAATCTGAACAACTTTTCCATAGGCATTAAATGTATGGACTGAAATATCTAAAAACATTACTAGGTACAAACCTATCTTTTACAGTCTATTGTGGCAATGGCATTAGCATTATTCTGTGCTGGTGTGTGACACCACATGGAAGAGAAGAGAAGAAAGTAAAACTATAATATAACTTCAGTTCAGTCAAACTCTGACACTAAGGCAGCACACTGCTATTTTACACTTTGTGCTATCACTTTGAAAGATGCTAAGTCTGCAATGGGAATTTATATTGCAAATATCATTTGCTATGGAGTTTTTGTATGGATACTAATGAAATCATTACAAAGTACCTGCACAAGGGGCTGACTTCATTAACTTTGTTTCCATGAAAACCTCACAACATTGCCATGCCAGAAAAATAAGAAATGATTTTTTTCCAGCCATAGAAAAAGTATAGTTTGCAAACAAAACCACTCAGCCAGGCTTGGAGAGACTCAGTCATCAAGATAAAGCAAGTAGAAAATCAATAAAAGAATTAGAGTGTCAAATGTGTTCACTTTTTGTTACACCCTTTATTTCCTCAAGGCCAGTTACAAAATGCAAAAGGAAATGTAGGTAATGCACACAAAACTGCCAGACCAGAGTAGCAGATCTAAAAAGGACAGATTCCTTTCTCCTCATAGACACTGATTTTTGGATTTCCTGATCTTCTCCCAAACATCATACTGGTTGTGTCAGTAATCAGAAGAGAACCCTTAAAAGAAATGTGAGAACTACCTCTTAAACACAGAAATATTGCTGTGACTTTATCCAGTCCTCTTTCGTTTCCATGGAATCTTCTGATTTGCAGATAAAACGCATGGCATTGGTTTAAAGCATAATGTAGACCCTTGACATCTCTTTCAGCACTCAAAACAGGTCAGAACACTTATGTAGAGGATACCTTAGCCAACCACTGCTCCACCATCCTGTCTAATACTTCCGGCCTCCATAACAGCATTATTAAATGATCCAGTCTCTGGAAAAAAGAAAAAAATGCTTCCAGATTTAGAACATCCCACGTGTGCCAACCCTAAATATTTGTATTAATCTCAACCCAAGCAGATGGGAGAAGAGTACTTTGATTATCAAGAAACTTCTAAGGTTTCATGCTCAAGGAAATATTTTGAAAATATAATAATAAGTTTTTTCTTCACCAGAAAAGCTTAGGCAAAATAAATTTCCCAATATAAATTACAGAAATACAATAATTAGTGATTTAAATAGAATTTTCCTCATTTTATACCTTAATATTAATAGATGCTTAATTACAACTATTTGAAGGAATAAAGGATAAAAGAAAAACGATGTTTTCATATATTCATTGATATGATCAGACCCAGAAAATAGTTATATATTTTGATAGATAATATCCCTTTAGAATTTATCAATGTGAATACATATTGTCCCCATGAATGTGTTTTCAGAGTCAGGTTGATCGCCAGTTATGTTTATTTTTCAACCATCTCATGAAGAGTTACTATTATTTATACCTTCTGTTCTATGCCAATAATGCAGTTAATGGGAATTGCTCCATAAATACTAAAAAATGAGGGCCATCAAACTCACTGAGTTTTTGACAGGATTAAATGATGTAAAGAAGAGAACAAATGCAATACATACAAACAGTCTCAGTTAATATTATTATTATGCGCATGGTAAATTTAAAAGCCGATAGCAAGTAAACCACTAAAGGTTACCGTTAGAAAACTGAAGAGTCAAGAATAAAATACAGAACTTTCTAATATCAGATTATATGACTTCAATGATTAGTGATAGCAATTTTTTTTTTCTCCTACCTACACTATTTGAACTCATAACCAATGTGGGTTATAGGATATTGGGTCACCACTTACTGTGCAATGGGAGATAGAAGAATGTGGCATGAGAAAAAAGCAGCAGATCTTTACGTTTGAAGTTCCAAACTATGAGGGCATTGGTAAAATGAAGCAATTTAAGAACTAGCAGTGATAGCAAATGAAAGAAGTGAATCATCCTCTTTCAAATTATTTGAACTAAACGAAGACTGTGTCTACTAGGGAAGGAAGCAGGAGAATATGAGGAAAGAAGCTCAATGTCATAGCAGAATGAGATCCCTGGGCATTTGCTACTTCATGGTGAGTCCTGGTGCCAGGCACCCCAGAAATAGCTCTGATTTTAGGGATATGTGAGAGGCCTCACTCCCTGGATTCCCCGAGATGAACAGGCAAGAGCGGACATTCTTTGTGCATATGGCCTTTCAGACAGAGTGTGAAGCCTGGAGGCAGCCAGCTCATTTACTTGTGGCCAAGAGTTAGTGCAGTAACGTATTGGAAGCTTCCTTCCTTTGGCTTCTAATTCCGAGATTGGCAAAGACACAGGACACAGTCGTGTACATGGTTTGTTGACCTGGGCAAGGAAGGATATTATAGATTACTTCAGTTACTCAATTACCTCTCAAGAGGTAGATCCTGGTGATACATGTAAGGACCATATAGGATAAGTTCTACATGAAGGAATAAGGTAACAGAGAATTAAGAGATCATACACAAGGAAGGACGATATCAATCCTACAAATGAAGAGGTGGCATGCAGCCACACACCTGGGGAGTGGGGAGGTGCAGGAAAATGTCCTCCGATGATCAAAATAGCAGAGGAATCTGAGTTTGAATCAATTTACTTAGAAAAGACTAAGTACTATTTTAGGACTAATACAAAATGGAGGCTCATGACAATCATTCTAGTTATAGAGATAAATGCATACTGCTGCATAATTGAGTTCTAACTACAAACCACATACCCACTTTTTTGACTTATTATTTCTTTTTCTTTTCCTCCTTTTTTTCTTTTGTAACTGTGTCTAAAGTTAACTAAATAGGATTTATCAATAATAATCAATAAAAATCACAATATTTAAGGCTTCACTTTAAAATTTCTTCTCTATCCTCAGGCAGGAGAAAAATAATTCTACAATTTGTTTTTTAATATTTTTGATATGATAATTCACAGCTGCCAGCTTGGAATATCTCACCTCTTCAAAGCTTTGAAGCATGGAGGGTCTTTGAATATTTCAATATTTTGTCTCCTGCAACACAGAAGAGGAAAATCTGATTCCAGGAATCAAGAAAAAGAATTCCTTCAACTCTCAGCCAAAATGTAATGTCACAGAAACTAAAAGAAATGTATATATAGCCCTTGGAAAAAGTATCATTAGGTTCATGAAACTCTACCTCATGATCAGTCAAATATAATGGCTTTTTGACAGATGTAGTTGGTAAAAGTCAAACTCTTTGTTGATGAAACGACTGACACTAATTATAAACTCTTATATTTAAAATTTCAATTAATACTTTGGTCTTCTAATTTTTAAGGTCAAATAATTGGGAAACTTTTTCTATTTTCATGCTTATTTTTGCTTATATTGTGAGTTTTTGTATGAAATATCACACTGACGTGAAGAAAACATTTGTATTTTGAGATAGAGAAATAGGGGAGCAAGAAGGAAGTGAAAACTCTGGGAAGTTGAGACCTAAAACTGATTTTCACCTTACTATGGATTTTCCAGGATGCTGGTAGAGAATGTATTGATAATCAATACTCAATTAAGTGGATTTCAAATAACTAACTAACTAAAGGATCCACATAGTTGTACTTTGAAAGGAAGCACTTTGTGTTCACAACACTTTAAGAAAGGCTATCTTGAATAAAGTTAAGCAAAAGCTTTTATTTGAAGACTTCTAGAGTTACCAACCAGGGTAGGTACTAGAATTTCACATTTAAAAAAAAAAATAAATTAAATTTTTTTTTGGGGGGGTTTTGAATGACAGCATTTTTTGAAATATAATTTGGGACAACACTTGCTTGGAGGAAATTGTAAAAATGTACTCTGAGAAAGTGACTTGTCACAAATGCTATTTCATTTTTCACAATTTTTCTCTAATGAGTGAAAAAAGAGTGAATATGTTATTCTTGCAATATATATCATTCTTAGTAAATAAAAACTAAATGGAACAAAAGACAGCTGCAAAATGAAATTTCCATTCCCAGCTGGAGTTCTTAACAATCTACCTCTAGTCTCCCAGGATAATTCTTCTTTTTTTTTTTTTTTTTTTTACGAATGAGGCAATTTATTAACCCAGCATGGTTTGTTCTAATGCTTCTTGTTGGCAGCTGCCACCTGTCCGGCGATTCTGTCCAGATCTCTCTGTCCCTGAGGTGTCAGTTTGCGGCCCCCATCTTGGTCCTTTACCACCATTTTCAGCCCCTCCAGGGCTTGGAGGACCCGGCGAGCCACACTCTTGGAGCCTCGGCTGAAGTGGCTGGGCATGACGCCGTTTCTCTGACGTCCCCCATAGATCTTGGTCATGGAGCCAACCCCAGCGCCACCCCGGAGGTACAGGTGCCGCGCTGTGGAAGCAGCTCGTGTGTAGAACCAGTTCTCATCGTAGGGAGCAAGCTCTTTGTGCTTGGCTAGCTTGACGGTGTCCACCCATTCGGGGACTTTCAGCTTCTCGGACTTTTTGAGGAAGGCTGCCAGAGCTCTGACGAACTCCTGCTGGTTCACGTCTTTTACAGTAACTCCAGGCATCGTGCGGCCTCCGCGCTGCCAGCCAGGGGAAAGGGCTAGGATAATTCTTAACATTTACAAATGAGAAAATGCTCTACAGAAATGTATTAAAATATGGCATATTTTTGAGACACACACTAACTATGCAACATTTTTAAATGAATCTGTAGTGGAAATAGCAAGGGACTAGCACACAATTTTCATAATCAGGAAGACATTCACATTTTCATAAAGAATTGCTATGGTTGGATAGGTCAATATGTATATCTTAACCCAATGTAAATCCATTTCAAACGAATGAGGATAAACACGTTGTACAGAGTAAATGAGCAATAAATGTGTGTACACTATCTGAGAAAGTTATAGTGATAATTGATATGGATTTATAAAGGTAAAACTTTATAAGAACACTTTCTAAGTACATGATTAAATGATTTTAACCCAGGGGCACAAATTTGGAATATCAAAATGAACATGAAACTCAAAAGTTTCACATGAATCAGGAAGAATGTTTATTTTTTCAATTAAGAATTAAGAATATATAGTACATATCCAGTGTCTATTTTTGATTCAAAATAACTTTAATGATAAATTAAAAAACAGAGATGATTCAAACTAATTTTCAGCCATAGGGCCAATGGTCTTCCTGTTGAATAAGGATACACTTACTGTAAAGACGCACAACACACAGAAAACAGTGGCATGTGTGTGAGATTGAAAGAACCAAGAAACCTAGGATAGAGTTTATCTGTGAAATAAAACATTCAGTGTTTTCCATTGCAGAATTGTGTGTAATCGTTGATATGTTAAAACAACCCATGAAGCCATCCAATAAAGGGCCGTTGAATGAAGCAAGTGCATTTTTACAGTGGAGTACTGTACAGTCTTCAAAAATATGAGGAAGACTTCCATGCAGGATATTTCATTAAGTGAATTAGATAAAGTGTGGAATAGGATGAAGGTAAAGAGTAAGTAGTAATTTACCCTTTTTAGGGGGCATTGGGCGGAGACGGAGTCTTGCTCTGTAGCCCAGGCTGGAGTGCAGTGGTGGATCACTGCAACCTCTGCCTCTCGGGTTCAAGCAATTATTGTGCCTCAGCCTCCAGAGTAGCTGGGATTACAGGCGTCCACCACCACATCCAGCTAATTTTTGTATTTTAGTAGAGATGGAGTTTCACCATGTTGACCAGGCTGGTCTTGAACTCCTGACCTCAAGTAATCCACCCATGTCAGCCTCCCAAAGTGTTGGGATTACAGTCCTGAGCCATTGTGCCTGGTCGATACTAATTTACCTTTATATAAGAAACAAATAAAAATATTCTTGTATCTATTTGCTTATATCTTTATTTATCTATTTATTTATTTATTTATTTTGTGACAGAGTCTCGCTCTGTCACCCAGGCTGGAGTGCAGTGGCACAATCTTGGCTCACTGTAAGCTCCACCTCCCGGTTCACGCCATTTTCCTGCCTCAGCCTCCCAAGTAGCTGGGATTACAGGTGCCCACCACCATGCCAGGCTAATTTTCTATTTGCTTATTTTTACTTAAAGTAATGAAAGTTTTATGGAAGCTAAAGGCTATGAATACACACTTGGGGGAGGAGGAGATGATTTAGAGGTGACAGACCTACAAGCCAGACTTCTCTGCGTATTCCACTTACTAGGATTTTGCCTTTTGAACTTTGTGATTTTATGACACATTCAAATAATCAAACAGCAAATCCTGAAATAAACAGAAACACATGAACCTAATATTTTATCAAATCAGCAGTATATTTACCCAAGAAAGAAATTATTTCAAATAAATGAAACAATATAATGTCTATTCTTAGCAGATATATTTCAAGCATAAAAAGTACTTCAAATGAAATTTAAACTACATTCAGAAAGTTTATTGATAAATTTTTTATAAGAGTTATATTAGTATTGTGAAATATGTATATTGAATGATACAGCACATAAGTCAATGTATTATTATTGTTAGAAGCCAAGGTCTCATCACAAGAAAAAAAGCTAAAAAATATAAAATTAAAAGGTTAGCCAAAACACAGCAATAGTAAATTTAAGCTACACATATAAATATGAACTCGTGATTTTTAGCATGTATTTTCTTGCACTGCTTACTAAAAGGAACTAAAAGATAAGATGTCAGAGTACCTTTGAACATGCCTAAGGCCTCTATTTGTTATCTTAATTTCTAAATATCACACTCCACTAAAAGAAGCAGGCCTCCTTGGTAAATAGACTGGTGCTTCTTTATTCATTGCCACCTGAACTCAAATTATACGATGGTAGAAGGAAACTTAAACTTAGTGTTACAAGTTAACTAAGTCATTTTCAGACACTTTTAGTTTCATAAGACTTCCCTTTTTTCCTTTTCCTATTAAGATAAAATGTAACTATATAAAATGTTATATGAAAAATGAATAAAGAAGATGTTTCAACAAAAATTGTGACAGTCTATCCTTTAGAGATACTCTACTAAAAAGTAAGTATCAGGTAGATTAAATATAAAAGAAGAAAAAAACCTATAAAAGTATTAGTTGAAAATACAAACATTTTAAAATAAATGTTAAAATAAAATAAATATATAGAGCTTTCTGAAGTGAGGGACAAAGCTGAGGGGAAACAGCAGAATTACTGATGAATTTAAATTGTGTTAGAAGAACTTGTTAACAAATTTAAAATATTAGGAGAAAACATATGCAGTAGGAGGAAACATGGAAACATGTTTTCATTCACAAAATATTCAGGAAAGCCTTAGATATTAATAAGAAAAAAAAAAAACAAATTAACCAAGGAAACAGTGGGCAAGGGACCCAGCCATGTAATTCACAGAAAGAAAATACAAATGATAATGGAGGATGAATGACTTACCTCTCCACTGATCAAGGCAATGCATGTTAAAATGATGAGAAATTGGGGTATTTTTACTTAATCAATGGCATGGTTTGGTTATGTGTCCCCACTTAAATCTCATCTGGAATTGTAATCCCCACATGTGGAGAGGGGACCTTGTGGGAAGAGATTGGACTATGGGGGCAGATTTCCCCCTTACTTTTCTCCTGATAGTGAGTGAGTTCTCACAAGATCTGGCGATTTTCCTGCTCTATCTCTCCTGCTGCCATGTAAGACATACCTTGCTTCTCCTTTGATTTCCACCAGGACTGCAAGTTCCTGAGGCCTCCTCAGCCATGTGGAACTGTGAAACAATTAAACCTCTTTGCTTTATAAATTACCCAGTCTTGGCATTTCTTTATAGCAATGTGAAAATTGACTAACAGTCAATTTTTTAAAAACATTAATTGCAAATAGCATTGAAGAGGATGTGGAGAATCAGTCATTCATAAATTATTGATAAAAATTTGTATTTGAAATGTAGTCTATCAGGATATTTTGACAATATTTAACAAAAGTAGAAATGGATATATATTTTGAGCCAGTAAAAATCCCTACTAGGATTTTATTATGCTCATCCATGTGGACAATGACGACAATACACATTAGTATGTAATAAGTTTGAAACAAATAACTTGGCACAATCTTGTAAATTTTAAATTATATTTACCCTAGGAAGCATCAGGGACAATTACAAGTGGATATCCTAAAACAGAAGTTCTCAAAGTGTGGCCTTTGCACCTCTGAGAATCCTCAAGACTTTTAATGAGGTCCATTAATTCAAAGCTATTTTCACATCTGCACTAATATAGTTTATTTTCGTTCTTTCACTGTGTTGACACTTGCACTGATGCTGCAAATGTTATGTGCTTCACACTGCTGGAGTTCTGTCAAAAATGTCTTCATGAAGATACATGAGGACACACAGCTCATCAAACTGGACTAGCAGTTTTTATTATTCACTACGTACCTAAGTTGCAAGCTGAACTAGCCACTTTTTAGTGAAATACTACTTTTACTTGTAAGACTGGCAGGAAAGCTAATGCTTTAGCATATATTTTCATAAAAATTAACAGTGAGCCAGTAATTCCAAGGAAAGTATTTGATGGCCTTTGTTGCCTATGATAAAATGTGAGCATTCAAGTGATAATTAAAAATATTAAAAACATGTATCCATCAATCATCATGAGCTTGATAGCTTCCCTATCTTAAAGACTTTTCATGTGAGAGGAGAAGTGACTCTTCTCTCATACTGTGTGAGATCAAATTTGATTTTCGTGAAAATGTAAAATTCAACTTGATTTTTAAAAATTTTTCATTGAAGGTATTACCACTTGGAAGAGCCACATAATTTGGTGAACCAATATCTTCCAAAGGACCAATGTATGAATCTACAAGGTCAGGGATGAATAAAAGGTCCATTCAAAGTTCAACACAGAGCAGCAGATTTTAATGTTACATAGATTGAAATAGTCACTAATCCCACATTGCAAGTAAATGTTTAAAAATTACCATTTGCTATGTTTAATGTAGCATCAAATAAGAATATCCATAATAATCTAAAAAGAATTTCAAAATTGTCTTCCACTTTTCAGTTACATATCTCTGTGTGATCCAACAAATTTAATGAATAAGTAGCTATCAGAATTCAGTTGCCTTCAATTAAGTCAAACATTAAGGAATTTATAAAAATGTAAGCCAATTTTAATTCACTCAGTAATTTTGCTGTTTTTTGGGAGAGTATAGTCATAGTTTTCATTAAAATTGATATTAAGTAATTGGTTGATTTAAGCCAACTTGTTTTATTGGGCAAAGTAAAATAATACATAAATACTATCCAGCAAAAAACATAATATGTTGGTATTAATAACTTCAGATTTATCTTTGGCCCATTATATGGTTTTATATTTATAAAATGACATTGATTGTGATATATACCAATGATGTTTTTAAATGGAAACATAATAATTCTATATATTTATTGTGTACATGTTTTGAAATATAGCTAATTAACATACTCTATAATGCACATACTTTTTTTTTATAGTGAGAACACTTAAGCCCTACTTTCTTATCAATTTTCTGGAATACAATATAGTCACCATATTATATAATAAACCTCTTTAGCTTATTCTTCTTTTCTAACTGAAATTTAGTATCCTTTGACCAACATCTCTCCCCATCTTCTAGTCCCTGGGAATCACATTTTACTCTTCTTTTCTGTGTTCAACTTTTTAAGATTCCATACACAAGTGTGATCCTGTGGTGTTTCTCTATAGAAAATACCACATGGCTAATTTCACCATCAACACAATTTTCCTCCAGGTTCTTCCACATTGTTGCAAATGACAGGATTTTCTTCTATTTTAAGCTGAATAGCGCTCTGTTTTGAATATCCACCATATTTTCTTTCTCCATTCATACAACTGATGAATGCTGAGATTGACTACATATCTTGCCTATTGTGGATAATATGACAGTGAATGTGGAGTGAACATATCTCTTAAAAAACATATTTATATCAACATAAGTAGATTTATTATTTTAAATGTACTAATAATTTTAATAATATTTAATTTATAATATGCAAAAATTGGTAAGATAGAATTTAAATAAACAGATACTCTTTGAAGTCTTCAATAATTTTTGAATTACAAAAAAGTTGGAGACCAAAATGTATACGAACCACCATCTTAGAAAAGTGCATGTGGTTGTGCAACAGGATAGATATTAATAGCAATAGTGCACAAAAATGTTAATAATATTCCTTATAATCAATGAAAGTTGCATAAAATTTAATATTAATTAACAATGGGATAGAATAAATTGTAGTTTATTCATAAAATTGTATGCTACAGAATGATAACAAAAATGCCAGAGGTTGGGTGAAAAAAAGCAAAAGTCAAATACATTAACCATAATCTATGGATGGTGAAATTATAAAGAGGAGAGTGTGATCATGAAAAAGGCAGACAGAGTGCCCATTATTTTGGGGTGAGGGAAGCATTTGGGATTGGGGTGGGACTTATGAAAATATTCTGTACTATTAAAATTCTGATCCTAACCTCTGTGATTACATAAGCAAACACTTAATAATTATTAACAAACTATGCTCTTTATTATTATGAAACGTTATTTGTTTAGCTACTATTGGAGAAACACTTTCTCATGGGTTAGTTGGTTTCATTCCTGAATATAATTAAATCATTGCATAATGAAAAGAAAGTGGATTTAGAAGTGAACCAGAACTAGATATGCAGTCTAGCTTCACGATTTATTGGGAGAGAAAAGCTACCCAATTTATTTCACTTCTCACAGCTTCATTATTCATTCTCCCAAGGGATGACAAAATTGGTTTCATAGGGTTACTTTGAACTTTAGTGAGATCTATAATGCAGCAATTGGTTGGCAATGCATGGGAGTGCACTTCTTCCATTTTTGTATCTGTTATTTCTAAAAAACATCTCTGAAATCATTGTATTTTCTGGAGGCCAGACGTACTTTGTTCAGGAGGCATAAGGTGAAGGCTTAGGTGAGCTTATTGCTTATTGCTTTCCTCATGACAAGAGCTGCTGTCTGCTGTTTGGACTGAGTGAGGTGGATAGACAGTTGTTCCCAACATGCAGAGAGTTATCACTTGAATGCTCACATTTTATCATCGGCAAAAAAGGCCATCAAATGCTTTCCTTGGAATTACCAGCTCTCTGTTAATTTTTATGAAAATATCTGCTAAAGCATTTGTTTTCCTGCCAGTCTTACAAGTAAAAGTAGTATTTCATTAAAAAGTGGCTAGTTCAGCTTGCAACTTAGATAGGTAGTGAATAATAAAAAGTGCTAGTCCAGTTTGATGATGCTATGTGTCCTCATGTGTCTTCATGAAGCCTAGATTTTCCAATTCTCTATGTCCTGGGTAGGACTGAAAATGTCCATTTCTTATCAGCACCTCGGGGAGGCAGATGCTGCTTGTCAAGAGCCCCTGGTTTGGAAAAACCCTTCTGAGTCAGGCAGGTGGATTGTTCCTGTTCATAGAGGATACGTGTAGCACTTTTAATTGTTAAACTCTTCAATGACTAGCATTAGAGTAGAAGTTAAATGTCAAATGTCATAGCTCAGCTAATCTTTGTGAGGCAACACTGGGGTTTAGAGTTAAGTAATCACTTTTAGATTATTTATTTTTGAAGAATTAGGGAATTATATAATAGGCATTATACTAGCACTTAGCTAGAAGTATCACAAATCCGTGCTGTACTGACTCAGAAAGAAGACATAGGCAATAGTTCTCAAATAGGACAATTTTGTCACTCCACCCCAGGGCGTGTCTGGAGACATTTCGGATGTCACAACTGGGGGAAGAAGGTGCTACTAGAATTTAGTGGAGTGCTGCTAAACATCCATAGTTCATCAGACTGCAACAGAGTACACGATTATACAGCAGAGAATTATCTGTCAAAAAATTCAGTACTGAGGTTGAGAAGCCCTAGTCTAGACACACACAGTAATAGACACACACATTTAAAGTTGCCCCACGTCCATACAGTCCACTTACATTATTCCAAGAGTTTTCCATTTTAATTCAGAACCTACTGTGAATTTGATAGATGAATTTCTATAAAGTCAATCAATATAATTAATCAGTACAGGCAATTTTAATCATTAATACAGTAAAAGGAAACACATTTTTTGGCTGTGCAAATCGACCTGAACTCAGGGGCTTTTCTATCTTTGCTTTCATTTATTCTAAGGAGCAAAGATATAACCTTAGCAACACTCCTCACAGTCCAATTTATTAGTTTCAGAAAAAGAATAGAATGACATGGAGAATATAGTCTGCATGTATTTGACTTTTATCTCTTGCTCATTTAGCTTCAGTAATGATAGGAGAAAAGCAAAAAAGCATTCACTAAAAGCTGTTTGGGCCTGCCTAGCATCCTCTTTATCACACAAATTGACTTTTAGCCAATGTTTTACTCCTGTTGGCTTCAATTACATAAGAATTAATTTTGTCTGGCACGGTTAGTCAGTGCATACTTAAGGTATAATATTCTAAGATTTTGGTAGTAATTCATTTATACTGTGTCTATTAAATAGACTTAAAGCTATCTTGAATTTAATTGGTAGGCCAATTTTTTATACTACTGGCCAGTGAATCACCATATCCTTTTTTAAATAAGTTGAGACATGTCATGTCTATGTTACAACCACAGATGACGTTCTGCAGGTACACTATAAATGAGAAAGAACTTTTACAAAAGGTCTTAAAAGAGCTCTTTCCTCAAATATCAAACTGTAGGTAACAAAGCCTTTTTAGATGATACTTTCTTTACAATAAGAATATACATATGAGACATTGGTGAGGTATTTGTTGCATAAACCATATATTTTCCAGTTATAAAATGTGACACTTAAACTACATGTCTAATGTCACTCCTTCTTTGGAAGTGAAATTTGATAACCCTTTGAATCTATGAATCTTGCATATATATATGAGTCAAGTATGGGTAGCATTTGAATATTATACTATGATATTATGTTTTTATATAATATACATGTTGTTTATCCCATAAACATAAAAATAGACTGATAATTTTCTACAGTATTTCTAAAGTTTTCATTTGCAGACATAACTTCAAGGTTCATTGCATGCATATAAATATAACCTTGAGTTAACTTATTTATTGATGTCCCAGCTAAATTCTACATTTTTGTGGTTGGTGAAATAAATGTCTATGTGTTATCCATACAATTCCTCAGTACACACAGGATGTATATATTTATGTGCTGTATAGAAGAATATCATTTCACTGACATATTTTGGCTAGTACAAGCTAAAATATTCTACACAACCAGGGACAGATATTTAAAGAATAAATTATGGGTAGCAAGCTTTTTTTTTTTCCTTTTTTTAAACGTTACTTGCAAGTTTCAATAGAGTCTTCCCCTTGACTACACAAAAGGTAATCATTTGCCCATGTGGTTTGATGAAAAGGTTCCTCAGCTGCAGCAGTCTTCCTTATCCTCAAGCTTGAGCAGAGCAAGTGTGTAGTGTGCTGGTACTTTATACTGGGTGTGAAGCTGAGCAAATAGCACTGAAAAATTATACCAGAAGTTACTTGCAAATACGAATCTATCAAATAATATTGAAATATGTCAGGATTTTCTACTCACCTTTGCTATTAAATTGTATCTTAATCTCTCTATGGTTAAATAAATTACTGAGAAGAAATGCAATTCTTTAAAGTTTATCGATATTTGCTTTATATGGCCCATATTCGGTTAAAATTAATAATGTACCTTCTGCATTCAAAAGAATATGTGTTCTGTCATTGTGCAGTAAAAGATCATGGTTAGTTATATAGGTGTAGATAGATGGTAAATAGTTCATAGATGGATTCAGATTTTACACTATCTTCATAAATAACACACATGTGCATATTAATATGCCACTCATTGTTTGACTCTATTTTAACGCTAACACTTTTCTCTCTCTCTAAAAACTAGCTGCTACTTCCAGATTATTGTTTTAGTAATCTAATAAATTACACTTTTGTAAATAAAACATTAAACAGATTAATAAACTTACAAACTAAATAAATAATCCCTACAGTCTGTATTAGTCAGGGCTCCCTAGAGAGACAGAACTAATACGACAGATATATAAGTACATGGGAGTTTATTCAGGAGTATTAACTCACATGATCACAAGGTCTCACAATAGGCCATCTGCAAGCTGAGAAGCAAGGAACCCAGTCAAAGTCCCAAAGCTGAAGAACTTGGAATCCAATGTTTGAGGGCAGGAAGCATCCAGCATGGGAGAAAGATATAGGCTGCGAGGCTAGGCCAGTCTAGTCTCTTCATGTTTTACTGCCTGCTTTATATTCTGGCATGCTGGCAGCTGATTAGATTGTGCCCACTCACATTAAGGGTGGGTCTCCCTTTCCCAGCCACTGACTCAAATATTAATCTCCTTTGGTAACACCCTCAAAGACACACCCAGAATCAATACTTTGCCTCCTTCAATTCAATCAAGTTGACACTCAGTATTAACCACCACACAATCTTATAACCCATGAATAATTTCACTGTGAAATTCTTCCTGAGTTCTCTTGTAAGTGAAATGATTTGGATCTGTGTCCCCGCACAAATCTCATGTTGAATTGTCATCCCCAGTGTTGGAGGTGGGGCCTGGCAGGAGGTGATTGGATCTTGGGTGCTGTTTCTGATAATTTGGTGCCACCCCCCTTCTGCTGCTCTTGTGATAAGGTTTTCATGACATCTGGTTATTTAAAAGTGTGTGGCACCTCCCATCTGTCTCTTGATCCCACTCCTGCCATGTGAGAAGCCTGCTCTCCCTTTGCATTCTGCCATGAGTAAAGCAGATGCTGCCATGCTTCCTGTACAGCCTGCAGAACTGTGAGCCAATTAATCACCTTTCTTATAAATTCTTGCATTTCTTTATAGCAATGCAAGAATGGACCAAAACAGTAAGTATTCATATATATATGTATATATATGTGTGTGTGTGTATATATATATATTTTTTTCAGTAAAATGAAATCATGATAGGTATCTCTCTTGAAACATTCTTACCACAGATGTAATTCTATGAATATATTTCCATGACAACCTAGACTCATGTGGTCATTTGTAATGGATGTATGATATTATATTAAATGAATTTAACACCCTTTTCCCTTCCTCAAATGTGCATGAAACGAAAGATGGTACTTTTTTTTCCTGTGTGCATGTGTGTGTTTCTTGAGTGTTGGTTGCATCGAAAGCTACTCTAAAACCTATCTCTCAAAATTATATTAGCTTATATGTCAGTTTCCTGATTAACCTTAAGAAAATGCTATATTCTTAAAAAAACTCATGTTTGCATGAAATGCTCTTTCCCTATTCATATGCACATTATAATTCCACATCTAAGTAAGAACATATTTTCTTCTGACACTTTCCTTAAAATCATGCAACTCCCTCTTCCTTCTCCTGGGTCTGAGGTGAGCCTAGCTCATTTCAGAGTTCATACCACAGGGAAGACAGCGGAGGAGGAGCAGTGGTAAGAAAAGCAGCAGTGGAGGATTTATTCTTTTTTGATACTCTCTAGCTGAACAATAATTCTGCCCTGCCATGCCTCACAACTCCTCCTGGGCTGGGAGAAGAGACAAATGTCTCTAGAAGAAATTGAATATGACTGACTGATGGGAACACAGGTGACTCCTTCTTGTAAACCATGAAACAAATTTGTGCTTTATATTTTCTTATAATTAAGAGAGAACCTTATATAAATTGGTATGTGAATTATAAGAACACAGCAGGGCATGAAATTCCTTGAAGAAAAATTCTTTCTTTTGTCTTGTAATGCATTATGAATTTTTTTTTTAAGAAAGTAAAGGTTGATGTATTTTAAACTCTGATTATTACATATTGAGTGTTGTTATGTACTGAGACACTAATATTTTATTTTGTCTACTTGTTGAAATTTGGGTATTTTATTGGCAGTGGGGAAACATGCACCAAGAACTTATAAACAAACATACTAAATTGCCAATTGTTAAAGAAGAATTCTCTGTTGGAGTGGTAGGAACAATCTAAGAATAGCATATGTTTAATATATATACATGTTCACAAATATATATACATACCTTACATGCATGTATACCTACGTGTGTAGATAGATCTATCTTACAGAATTAGTATTAGGACTAGAAAAATGTTGATAAAATTTTCAGCCATTAAAGATGTCATAAAGCCCCAACCCCAAGTAGAACATATTGTGGCCTAATAGAAGTTATTGTTAAAAAGTATGACTACCCGTTTACATATGAAATTAAGGATTTTACATATCAGTGGAACTACTTTTGTGAGAACTTTAATGTGAATTAAAAATGATATTCATTCTCTGGGAAATCTTGATTGGCATTTTAGGTTATGAATAGAGTATCAAACACCTATTTCAATGTATTTGTGAATGCATTGCCTATGTCAAGTCCATATAGAGGCTGAGGAATAGTATGGTAATTAGTTAAGTCACAAGTCATTTGTTTTATTTTTATATTAAAATATCTTAAAAGTATCTTAAATTGTTCAATCTTAGTGAGTGTGGATGTGGATTTAAATATGAGCTAAAAGCTGAAGTCTTTAAATTCCCAATAGAACATTTAAATCTTAGGTTCCTAAGTCCAAACACAATAAATAAAAGTAACCAGGCAAAAGAGTTTTATGCCAGTCAAACTAAAAATAATATTTATATAAAGCAATCCAGAGTGTGGAGGCACTGGATTGTTTTTCAAATAAGGAGGAATCATACATAGTTGCAGCTTGTAGTACAAGAAGATTTTGTACAAACTCAATTTTTTCCCAGCACTATTTAGCACACAGTGTAGTTTGCTCTTTTAAGTCAATTTTTCTCAATTCTGATAATGACAAAGTATCATCATTTTATAATGTATTTTCTGCTGAGTACAGTTTTAAATATTTCAGAGAAAAAGATATTACTGTTGCAGAATGTTCACTTGTATTGGGAAAATGGACAAGGATTTTACGAAAAGTTAATTCAAATCTAGGACTTGCACAATACCCAAGCTTTTTGAATATTTATATTTTTGGCTATTCCAATGGCAAGACAAACATTATAAAATGAAAGGTTGTACAAGGAGAAGAAGAAAACTTGGGTGCATGGAATGAGAATGGAATAGGAAAACCTAGATTGTAGAGTATGCAGGAAAGAGTAAACTGGACAGGTCTAGATGCTCAAACCGTAAACATTTCCAAGCAAGGCCTGTTTTCTGAACTGGATTTTGGTTGGCTCCAAGGGACCAAGCTGTTGGAAAATCCTGTCTGATAAGAGTGTTTTGACATGCCTGAAATCTTGAGCCACACTCTTCCCATTTGTCCAGATAAATTACGGTAAAAATGTGATTTAGGATGAACATCTGCTTTTTCTATGGGGGTTTGAAGCTCGAGTAACTGAAGTCAATCACACAGGTGCTATATCCCTACAAAGCTAACTCTCAATGAAAACGCTAAACACTGAGGCTCACCTGAGCCTCCCTGGTCGGCAGAATTTTGCATGTGTTGTCTCACATCACTGTTGGAAGAATTAAGCACATCCCATGCTTCTCTCCTTGGAAGGAGCACCTGAAAGTTTAGACTTGATTTCCTCCAGACTCCACCCCATGCCCACCATGTGCCTTTTCCCGTTGCTAATTTTGCCCTCCATCCTTTTCCTGTCATAAACTATAACCACGAGTATAACAATTTCAAAGTTTCATTTGTCCCTCTGATGAATCCCTGATCCTCAGGGTATTCTTGGGGACACCGCATGAAGGGTGTATAAAGTTTCTCTGCTCAGTTCTATTGGGCTCCCCTCCACGATTCTTACAATTGTTTCTCCCATTAACAGTGTTTTTTAAAATCTTGGACGAGGGAAAATTGTGGATAAGAGGCAGGGTTAAGTTGCCGCTCCCACTGGGACATACAGAGAAGCATGTGGAGACATGCATCATGAATGTTTACTCCAAGAACGACAGCAGAAACAGACCAGGAAAGCTGAGAGAATCCACAGACCCTCTGAAGGAAGTGGATTGCTCCTGCAGGACCCAGAAGACAGCTCAAATACTGTGAGTGCTCAAACTGTGAAAATGGGAAATGGAGATCATCCACACTCTCACTGGGGAACCTGAAGGTCTAGATCACAGGAGAAGACTCTTACCTTACCTGGAACTGTGTCAATTTAGAAAGCTGAATGAAATACAGGGGTAGAGGAAACAGTAGGAAAAGCCCTGTCAGCTCCCTGGGCCCCAGGGAAGTCATTTCTGATTTATCTTACAGGGGTCCTTGGGGAGGGCTGCCAGAAGAACTGGGAAAAGACCACAGTGAGAAGGAAACATCCAGCTAAACTTTGTAACAATTCCAACCAAATGTGAAGTCTCCTGGCCAGAACTCCCGGGAGGGCACAAATCCGGTGCAGACTTGACAGGCATGGAGGTGCAAAAGCCTTATTTGCTTTCTCAGCTGGGAGTCTGGTGGCCTGGGGCAAGTTCTCAGCCTCACTAACCCACTGTCTGGAAAAAAATTCAATGCTACTGAGGTGGGGTTGGGGGGCATAGCGGGAGTGAGACCAGCCTTTGGGTTGCATAAGAGTTGGTTGAGGCCTGTAGCTGCTGGTTTTCTCTGACTTCCCTGACAAGCTGCAGGACACAGCAGAGGCAGCCATAATTCTCTTGGGAATGTAACTCCATTGACTTGGAAACCACAACCGCATCCCCCACAGCAGTTGCAGCAAGCCCTGCCCAATGAGAGTCTGAGCTCAGACACGCCTAACTCTGCCTCCACCTGATGGTTCTTCCTTACCAACCTGGGAGCTGAAGACAAAGGTCATATTCTCTTGGGACTTCCAGGGTCCTGCCCACCGCCTGATTCTCCCTATACTACCACAGCTGATGCCCTCTTGAAAGCACCACCTTCTGACAGGAGGTCAACCACCACAAAACTAGTGCATCAAACATCCACAGGACCCTGGCAGAGTCCATTTAACTCCCCTGCCACCTCCACTGCAGCGGGTGCTTATATCCATGGCTGAGAGATCTGAAGATGCTTCACATCACAGGGCTCTATGCAGGCACCAGTACCACCCCTGAGCCTGGTAGCTCTGTGGGTGGCTATATCCAGAAGAAAAATAACAGTCAGTATAATTTGGCTCTCAGGAAGCCACATCCCTAGGAAAAGCAGGAGAGTACTACATCAAGGGAACACCCCATGGGACAAAAAAATCTGAGCAGAAGTCTTGAGCCCCAGGTCTCCCCTCTGCCATAGCCTACCCAAATGAAAAGGAACCAGAAAAATAATTCTGGTAAAATGACGAAACAAGGTTTTTTAACAACTCCCCAAAAATCACACTAGCTCGCCAGCAGTGGATCCAAACCAAGAAGAAATTCCTGAATTGTCTGAAAAAGAATTCGGAAGATTGATTGTTAAGCTAATCAAGGGGCCACCAGAGAAAGGTGAAGTCCAACTTAAGATAATTTTTAAAAAGATACGACATATAAGGGGAGAAATCTTCAGTGACATAGATAGCACAAATAAAAAACAATCACAACTTCAAGAAATAAAGGATACACTTAGAGAAATGCAAAATGTAGTAGAAAGTCTCAGCAATAAAAATAAAAGAAGCAGAAAAAAGAACTTTGGAGCTCAAAGACAAGGTCTTCGAATTAACACAATCCAACAAAGACAAAGATAAAAGAATACAAAAAAATGAACAAAGCCTCCGAGAAGACTGGGAATATGTTAAATGTCCAAACCTAAGAATAATTGGTGTTCCTAAGGAAGAAAGGCAATCTAAAAGTTTGGAAAACATATTCATGAGAATAATCAAGGAAAACTTCTCTGGCCTTGCTAGAGTCCTAGATATTCAAATACAAGACACTCAAAGAATACCTGGGAAATTCATCACAAAAATATCATTGCCTAGGCACATTGTCGTCATGTTATCTAAAGTCAAGATGAAGGAAATAATCTTCAAAATTGTGAGGCAAAAGCTCCAGGTACCATATTAAGGGAAATCTATCAGATTAACAGTGGATTTCTCAGCAGAAACCCTACAAGCAAGAAGGGATTGGGGCCCTATCTTCAGCCTCCTTAAACAAAACAATTATCAGTGAAGAATTTTGTATCCAGTGAAACTAAGCTTTATAAATGAAGAAAAGATACGGTCTTTTTCAGAAAAGCAAGTGCTGATGGAATTCACCACTACCAAGCCAACACTATAAGAACTGCTAAAAACAGCTCTAAATCTTGAAACCCTGGAAACACATCAAACAGAACCTCTTTAAAGTGTAAATCTCACAGGACCTATAAAACAAAAATACAATAAATAGGTAACCAAGGTATAGAGGCAATAAATAATATGATGAATGGAACAGTTCCTTACATGTCAACATTAACTTTGAATGTAAATGGTCTAAGTGCTCCACTTAAAATATACAGTTTCAGAATGGATAAGAATTCACCAAGCAAGTATCTATTGCCTTCAAAAAACTCACCTAACACATAAGGACTCACACAAACTTAAGGTGAAAGTGTGGAAAAAGACATTTCATGCAAATGGATATGAAAAGTAAGCAGGAGTAGCTATTCTTATATCAGACAAAACAAACTTTAAAGCAACAACAGTTAAAAAAAGACAATGAGGAACATTATGTAGTGACAAAAGGCCTTGTCCAAGAGGAAAATATCACAATCCCAAATATATATGCACCTAACACTGGAGCTCCCAAATTTATAAAACAATTACTATTAGATGTAAGAAATGAGATAGACGGCAACACAATAATAGTGGGGACTTTAATACTCCACTGACAGTCCTAGATAAATCATCAAGGCAGAAAAAGAAACAATGCATTTAAACTATTCTCTAGAACAAATGAATTTAGCAATATTTACAGAACATTCTGCTCAACAACTGCAGAATATACATTTTATTCATCAGCACATGGAACTTTTTCCAAGATAGACCACATAACAGGTCACAAAGTAAGTCTCAATAAATTTATGAAAATTGAAATTTATCCAGTACTCTCTCAGACCACAGTGGAATAAAATTGAAAATCAACTCCAAAAGGAACCTTCAAAACCATGCAAATACATGGGAATTAAATAACCTGCTCCTGAATGATCATTGGGTCAACATTGAAATCAAGATGGAAATTTAAAAATTCTTTGGGCTTAATGACATTAATGACATAACCTATGAAAATCTGTGGGATATGGCAAAGGTGATGCTAAAAGGAAAGTTCATAACCTTAACTACCTACATCAAAAAGTTTAAAAAAACACAAATAGACATTCTAAGGTCACACCTCAAGGAACCAAAGAAACAAGAACAAACCAAAACCAAACCCTGCAGAAGAAAATAAATAACCAAGAACAAATCAGAACTAACTGAATTTGAAATAAGAAAAAATTACAAAAGATAAATGAAACAAAAAGCTGGTTATTTGAAAAGATAAATAAAATTGTTAGACCATTAGCAAGATTAACCAAGAGAAGAAGAGAGAAAATCCAATGAAACTCAGTAAGAAATGAAACAGAAGATATTAGAACCAACACCACAGAAATACAAAATATCATTCAAGGCTACTATGAACACCTCTATGCACATAAACTGGAAAACTTAGAGGAGATGGATCAATTACAGGAAAAATATAACCCTCCTAGTTTAAATCAGGAAGAATTAGACACTTTGAAAAAGACCAGTAACAAGCAGTGAGTTTGAAATGGTATTTAAAAAAATGCCAAAAAAATGTCCAGGACCAGGCAGGTTCACAGCTGAATTCTATCAGAATTTCAAAGGAGAACTGGTACCAATCCTATTGATACTATTCCACAAGATAGAGAAAGAGGATATTCTCCCTGAATTATTCTGTGAAGCTAGTTATCACCCTAATACCAGGAAAGGACATAACAACAAACAACAGAAAACTACAGGCCAGTATCCCTGATCATCATAAATGTAAAAGTCCTCAACAAAATACTAGCCAACCAAATCCAACAGTGTATCAAAAATATCAAAAAGACAATCCACCATGATCAAATGGGCTTCATACCAGGGATGCAGGGATGGTTTAACATGTGCAAGTCAATACATGTGATACACCACATAAAGAGAATTAAAACAAAATATTAGGATCTTCTTAGTAGATGCAGAAAAAGCATTTGACAAAATCCAACATCCCTTTATGATGAAAACCTTCAGCAAAATTGGCATAGAAAGGACATCCTTCAATGTAATAAAAGCCATCTATGGCAAACCCAAAGCCGACATAACTCTGAACAGAGAAAAATTGGAAGCATTCCCCCTGAGAACTGGAACAAGACAAGGATGCCCACTCTCACGACTTCTATTCAGCATAGTACTCAAAGTCCTAGCCAGAGCAGTCAGACAATAGAAAGAATAAAGGGCATCCAAATCTGTAAAGAGGAAGTCAAACCATTGCTGTTTGCTGTGATATGATTGTATACCTAGAAAACCCTAAAGACTCCTCCAAAAAGCTCCTAAAACTGATAAATAAATTCAGCAAAGTCTTAGTATACAAAATTAATGTACAAAAATAGTAGCTCTTCTGTATACCACCAACAACCGAACTGAGAATCAAATCAAGAACTCAACCCTTTTTACAACAGCTGCAAAAAAAAAAGTAAAATACCTAGGAATATACCTAAACACGGAGGTGAAAGACCTCTACAAAGGAAACTACAAACCACTGCTGAAAGAAATCATAGATGACGCAAACAAATGGAAACATGTCCCAAACTCATGGATGGGTAGAATCAATATTGTGAAAATTACCATACTGTCAAAAAATTCTATAAATTCAATGGAATTACCATCAAAATACCACCGTAATTCTTCACAGAACTAGAAAAAAAATCCTAAAATTAATATGGAACCATAAAAGAACCTGCATAGCCAAAGCAAGACTAACCAAAAAGAGTAAATCTGGAGGCATCACATTATCTGATTTCAAACTCTACTGTAAGGCCATATTCACCAAACAGCATGGTACTGGAATAAAAATAAGTACTAGACCAATGGAACAGAACAGAGTACCCAGAAATAAACCCAAATACTTGGCGCCAACTGATCTTCAACGAAACAAACAACAACATAAAGTGGGGAAAGGACACCTTATTCAAAAAATGGTGCTGGGCTAATTGGTAACCCACATGTAGAAGAAAGAAACTGGATCCTCATCTCTCACCTTATAAAAAAATCAACTCAAGATAAATCAAAGACTCAAATCTAAGACCTGAAACTATAAAAATTCTAGAATGTAACGTAGAAAGAACTCTTCTACACACTGACGTAAGCAAAGCCTTCATTACCACAAGCCCAAACGCAAATGCAACACAAACAAAGACAAATATATGGATTTAATTGAACCAAAGAGCTTCTGCACTGCAAAAGGAACAGTCAGGACAATAAGTAGCCCAGACAGTGGGAGAAAATCTTCACAATGTATACATCTGACAAAGGACTAATATCCAGAATCTACAAGGAACTCAAACAAATTAGCAAAAAAAGAACAATCTCATCAAAAACTGGGCCAAGGACATGAGAAGACAACTCTCAAAAGAATATATACAAATGGCCAGCAAACATATGAAAAAAATGTTCACCATCACTAATGATCAGGGAAATGCAAATCAAAACCACAGTGCAATACTACCTCACCCCTCTAAGAATGGCCATAATAAAAACGTCAAAAGATGATAGATGTTGGTGTGGATGCAGTGAAAAGAGAACACTTCTACACTGCTGGTGGGAATATAAGGAGTAAAGCCACTATTGAAAACAGTGTGGAGATTCCCTAAAGAACTAAAAATAGAACTACCATTTATTCCAGCATTCCCACTACTGGGTATCTACCCAGAGGAAAGAAGTCATCGTAAAAAAAAGATACTTGCACACGCATGTTTATAGCACCACAATTCACAGTTGCAGAAGTATGCAACCAATCCAAGTGCCCATCAATCAATGAGTGGATAAATACACACACACACAATGAAATACTAAACTATAAAAAGGAATAAATTAATGGCATTCCCAGCAACCTGGATGGAATTGGAGACTACTATTCTAAGTGAAGCAACTCAGGAATGGAAAACCAAACATCTATGTTCTCACTCGTAAGTGGCAGCTAAACTATGATGATGCAAATGCATAAGAATGATACAACGGATATTCTGATTATTTTCTTTATTTTTATAATTTTATATTAAATGGACAAATTCTTTGAAAGGAACAAACTACCAGTGTACAGTCATGAAACAAAAAACCTGAATAGTTTCTCTATATCTTAAGTAAGTTGAATTTGTAATTGAACACTTTCCAACAAAGAAAATTTCAGATAGCTTTATGGGCAAAGCTAACAATTTTTTTTTTCTTTTTTTTTTTTTTTTGGAGATGGAGTCTTGCTCCGTCGCCCTGGCTGGAGTGCAGTGGCGCGATCTCGCCTCACTGCAAGCTCTTCCTCTCACATTCATGCCATTCTCCTGCCTCAGCCTCCTGAGGAGCTGGGATTACAGCCAAGATGGTCTCCATCTCCCGACCTCGTGATCCACCCGCCTGGGCCTCCCAAAGTGCTGGGATTACAGGCTTGAGCCATGGCACCCTGCCAAATTTAACAAAATTTTAAAGGAATAAATAATATCAATTCTACACAGTCCTCCAAAATATTAAAGATGAGGGTCTGTTTCCCAGTTTATTTACTGAAGGCAACATTGCTGATAAAATCAACCAACACACACACACAAAAAGATATTGCCAGAGAGTAAATGTAGTCATAGATATCCCTTATGAAAAAAAACTTAACGAAATATTAACAGCTTACTTCTAGCAATATATAAAGAGGATAATATACTGTGTTCAACTGGATTTTATCCCAGAAATGCAAAGTGGGTTAAACATTCAAAATAGCTAGTGGAGAGAATTGCAATGCTCCCAACACAAAGAAAAGGTCAATGTTTGAGGTGATGGATATCCCAATTACTCTGACTTGATCATTATATATTGCATATATGTATCAATATATCATATGTACCCCAAAATATGTATGATTATGATATATTAATAAAAAAAGCAAGTCACAAGCTGGAAACAGTGTTTTCAGCATATATTAATAATAAGAAATTATCATACAGATTGTATAACAAACCTCTACAAATATAAAATAAACAGAATAATGGGCAAAGGATATAGCATAGCAACTCTTAGAAGAGAAGATGCAAGTAAGCAATAATTAAAGATTGAAATCAACACAACCTCACTAGTTATCTGGAAATATAATTAAAACAAGGAGATAATTATTTCATGCCATCCAGTCAGGGAAAACCAAAGGATCTTGAAATGTCAAGTCTTGGAGAGGACGTAGGGAAACAGAAACTCACACAAGTTGCTGCTTGATGCATAGAAATTCCAGAATTTGGCAATATCTGGTATATTGGACAAAACCAAAGCCTACACCAGTCTCATCCTTAGTATCTTTAGGTGCAAATGTGAGAAAATGCATGGCTGGGTGCACAAGGGTACATGCTTGAAGGTGATCAGTGTGTCCCTATAAGAGTTCAAATTTGAAATAACTAATATGTCCATAGTCACACAAGTAAATAAATGAATTTCGGTATATTTTGAAAAAGAAAAAAATGTCAATTGACGCAATTGCCCATATACACACTAGAGAAGGAACCCACAGGACCATCCTGACGGATAGAGATAAAACATTCTTAAAAATTCACCATCTAGCCAGAACAAACATGTCAGGAAACTATAGATAAAGAGAATGTCATCAAACTGAAAAAGGGCTCCTACCAAAAAACAACAACTCGCATCATATATGGTGGTCAAAGTCTGAGTTATTTTCCCTCAGAATGTAAAACATTAAGGATGTACACTGTCACCATTCCAGCTAAATTCAAGGTCCTAGCTTGTACAGGAAGGCAAAAAAGAGAAATAGGAAGTATATAGGTAAGAAAGGAAGAAATACAACTGTCTCTGCTCACAGATGACACAATTATTTACATAGGAAATTAAAAAAATTTGTCAGACTCATACTATAGGGTTCAACTTTTGAGATATTCTGGAGAAGTTCAACTACCTAGATGAAAAACAGATTAGCTGTGCCTAGGAGTTGAGAGTGAGGAGCAGGTTTGACAACCAAGGTGTATGAGGAAAGATTTTAAGGTGGTGGGTCTTGTCTCTCTGGCAATTACACAACAATATTTATTTGTTAAAACTCATAGAGCTGGGCACCAAAGAGGAGATTTTGCTGTATGACAATTATACATGGATTTTAAAAACATTTTAGTTTACCTAATAGCACATTTCTCTCATCATAGACTGAATTATTGTGTTAATTGTATCTATTTTATTCCTATGATCAGTTTCTCAAATAACATGCTAATCATAAGGTATTTTATTTTATTTTATTTTTTATTATTATACTTTAAGTTCTAGGGTACATGTGCACAACGTGCAGGTTTGTTACATATGTGTACATGGGCCATGTTGGTGTGCTGCACCCATAGGTATTTTTCTTACAGCAATTTTTAATACATGTTAACAAAGGATGATAGTACTCCGTCATTACTTAACTTTTTTCTGAATGTTTTTGGATATTCTCAAGCATTTAAATCTTTATATGATCTTTAAAAAAAATCAAGATAAAGAATATCTGCTGTCACTTATTAAAAAATAATTGAAGTTTTAGATTGTCATATCTATAGAGAAATATGACAGCTCTACCATATTATCTTTGCATCAATAAAAAATCTGCATTTATAATGTCTACGCATCCAAGAAAAATATATCTGTATATATGATTGTTTTAAATACATACTTTGCTCAAATATATACTTTACAAATACATACTTTGCTCAAGAGAATAAAGTTTTCTTCATTAAATTCACCAAATTTAGATCGTTTGAGTAGATACAAATTTAGGTATTATGTTATAAATTTTCCTTTTGCTCCATATTTTAAAAAACTTTAGCCTATGAGTGTCGTGCTGAAACCAGAATTCAAAATGATGGTAACAGAGTGATGCTCAGGCCCTCAGTTTTGCTCACACTCTCATATAAGTGACAACTTGATCAAAAGAGGGAAATTGTTGAACAAAATTATGGGAGACCATTGTTTTAGACAAAGCTCATGCACTAGTTCTCAACAGACAAGACCAAACCAAAATGGGTCACATGTAAATGTGACATACTCAACTAAATCATTAAGAAAATGGATAGATTTCAAAACAGTGAGGTTTTTTTTTTTTTTTCTCTTCTCAAAATAAAAGCCAGAACAAGGAAGTCCCCTCTACTCTAACCCCTTAAAAAATAACCTGAAGACCTTGTTTCTACCTCCCCAAACCCACTTTTTTGCTATTTCCCAGTATGATTTGAGACTGAATAAGTACATTGTGATAATGACAGAGATATGTTCCTCACATTTTGATCTCTCATATTGGAGAAGATAACCAAAAAGATGAAATTGTTCAATTAAGTTTAGATCAAAGCTGCCCCTTAAATATTTTAAGTTCAGCCTGAAAGTTTCTCTGTGCATAATGAACTATAACCTAACTGAAGATGTAAACAGACTATAATCTACTCTTGTGCCAGTCACTGAGTTTCAGCCAATCAAGAGTCTCCAACTTTTCAAACCTTATTCAAATAAGGCAAACACCAAGGTGTAACCAATCCAGCAGTTGACAATTTCTTTTTCTGTCCTTAAATCTTCCATCATGCAGCTGCATTGGTGTCTCTCTAGACTTACTTTGGCTTGGGAGGCTACCTGATTCACACATCATTCTTTGCTCAGTTAAACTATTTTAAATTTAATTTGTGTAAGGTTGTTCTTGTAACACTCTCAAACTTTTCCACACAGATCCACCAGCCATTTGTCAAAAACAATTGAGTTTTTCTTCCACAATACCAGTGCCCATGGAGGTTTCTGTCTGTGGGTTCAGCTGCTCTGCGAAGCTGTTATTCTATGTTTCTACCTGTCTGTTTCTGCGATTTGTGGGGGCAGTGATGTGCCCTGCTACCTCCATTCTCTCACGGATATAAGAAAGGTTGTTGATTTTCAGTTTGTTCAGGTTTTCTCTTGTTATGTAGACAAGAGTAATGATTTCCAAACTTGTTCCATGATGGAATAGGAACTGAAAGTCTTAACTTGTTTTATTAAGACAACTTTATTAATACATGTTTATGTAAAATAAGCTGTACATATTTGTGTGTAAATGAATACAAAAGATTTATTCATCCCATCACTATTTCCTGAAAGTATGGTCTTGCTTTAGAAATTTCTAATTTTAGTCTTTTCTCTTTCAGGTATATCCCATCAAGACTACATATTTTATGGGACTCCTATATTCTTAACTATTGGATTTGGCAAACATTGCTACATTGTCATTTAAAATGGAGCATTACTCCATGGAAATTTGAGAAAAGCCTGTTTTCCCCCCTTGATGTTACTTTTTAAATGGATCTCTAATTTCTTTTTCTTTCTTATTTTGTTATTATTATTTTTAAAATTTTACAACAATTACTAGGAGATATTTTATCATTGATATTTCAGGGATGAGATAAATTGATTACAGGTTGTATTTTTAGGAAACCATCATTGGTTTCACCTTCAATTTTATGTTTGTCTCTTTTGTTGCCCTGTTTGTAGGAAAGCAAATGCACTCATCAAGGTGTTCACCTTTCGTCTCTCTCATGTTTATTCTAATCCTTGACCATTTGCTTCCGTTTTCCACCGCTTATGCCTGAGTCTAACAAGGTCATCTTTCATGTTCCTGACTTTATTTGCATCAACATCTATTTTCTATTTTGCTTTGTCCAATGTCCCTTTCATTTCTGTATTGGAGTTATTTTTCTCTTCTGCTTTGTTTCTCTGCTCCGCTGGGTCTGTTTTCCTCTCCTTTTGTCTGAATTTGTAAAATTTCTGTTTCTCTGAGCCTTTGATTCTGAGATGCATCATTTCTCACCCTGGGAATGGAATTGCCCAGCACCTTTTCTTTCCTGAGTTTTCTTTCTGTGTTATTTGTTTTTTTAAAAATGATATTTGTTACCTGCCCTTTTCTTATCATATCCATTCATAGGCCTGAAGTCATAATTTTAAGTCCTCTCTGAGCCAAAAAATTACTTAACAAAAAGATGTGTGGATGAATGGAGAAGGGCATTGGGCAGAGAAGTCACGTGAGGACTGCGGGCAGTGGGAGTGGAGTTAGATGTCAGAGCAAAGCTTCATTCTCCCTTGATGAGTGTGGCCCCAGTGGAGGCTCAGGTACTTAACAGTGAGAATTTCATTAGTGTGTTTTCCTTCAGATGACTCTAGTTACCAGCTGAAAAGATGATTGTCCCCAATATTTCTATGACCCTCCAAAACAGGCATCTGCTTCTGCCCTCTGAGCTCTCACTGTCCCTGCAGGCTGCACAAGTGTAGGCTAAGGGAGAGGCTGTCAGTTGGACCTTCAAATCCAGGCAGAAATGTGTGTGCTGTAAGAGAAGATTGATTCCCTTGCCACCATTCTGGGCCATATTTTATCAATTTTGTAGCTATTCTTTATAGCCTAGGACCTATGGTTTTGGCCCCTGAAGATGGACTTTCATCTCTAAGTTATGTCTTTTATTGTTCTCAAGGGAGTATTGGAAAAGAGAAAGGCTTTCTTTTTTCCTCCTTTAACTGGAAAACTGTACTATTTTATAATCAATAAAAAATAGGACATATGTTCAACAGAAATTCTTGAAAACATTAATCTTAGATCAGAAATCACTGTTACATTTTTGGACTGTTAGAGAAACGCATTCTCTGGGCTGGCAAGTAGACAGCATAGGAAGGATAGGCTTTTTTATTGTTCTTTTGAAGTTTAGTGAGTGTTGCAGTTAATCTGACCCCCTTCTCCATTAGCCTTATATTTAGTTGTCATTCTAAGATTATATGTATATGTTTATAGGTATGCTTATTTTAATTTATATATTCCTAGATCTTATAGACCATTATGCTAACTGCTATATAAACATTATCCCTTCCCTCTCCATCACAACCAAAGCTAGGTATTTTTACCTCCCACTCACTGATAAAAGAAAAGCTAAGAAATTGCTCATGCAGCAAAATATGGGCAAACTGGGCTTAACTTCCATTTTCTCTATTGTATAATTTTGTCTTCTTTTGCATTTATGTGTTCTATACTGAAAAGTTGATGAGGCTGTACTGGGGCTATTGATCAGATGGCACCATAATCCAAAAGTTAATTTTTATTTTATATTAAGAAATTTAATTTTATTATTTCTAGAAATATACAGGGAAGATGGCAACACAGATACCTTATACAGAGAAAACTAAGAAAGATTAAAGAGAGAGAAAGTGAGCAAGAGAGGAGGCTAAGAACAACATAAGATAAAAAGGTCTAAAATTTTGGCACTCTTAATTAATATTTAGAACACAGTGTGTCTATTCCCTCCAATTCATTTTCACTAAACATCATTTGAGATGTTTAACCCCAGAGGTAATTATCTAATTTAACTGCTCCTAGCTGGAGGAACTCTAGGCAAATGAGTTCAGACCATATTCCTCTAAGCCAGTTACATCTAAATTCCACTCAGAGCAGCTCTCCCTCCTCCCAATCTTTCCAAATCTCTACATAAGTTCCAGGACTCTGCTCTTCTTTAGCAACCAAGAGACAAGAGCTGCTCCTGCTAACAGATTGTGAGAATAACAAAGACCAAATCGTGACAACATTAGCATATGGTGAAACCTGATGTTATATGATGTCTCCAAAAAAAAATAAATACAAACAAAAACCTCTTTTTCAAACACACACCCTTGGCAGATAAAATAAAACCTGAAAATGTAACAAAATTCATAACAGTGAACACTTATACAGTATCTATTTAGTTCTTTAAATGATTTTACTTGGAGTTACTCATTCTGTTCTCCCCACAACCCCATGAGATAGGTCTTGTGAATATCCCTAGTTGTACAAAGAAGGAAACGGAGGTCTATCAGTGGTGGCTTGCACAGCTGAGTTTAGAGCTCAGGACTCTGACTCCAAATGCTACAACGTTCGATGTTCCCTACCTAACTAGGCAGTGGTGCACATTAAACATAGCATTTAAACATAAAAGCAAGAATGCTTTGGGAAGGACTTTGAAAAACCACATTCTTAATTCATTCAAAAAATATATTTAGAGCACACACTAGATGTTGTGAACTATTTGAAGTATGGATGACTGCGGTTAAACACATACAAAACTTCTGCTTTCACCAAGTTTACATTATAGTACAGAATCAGGTGGCAAGCTGAAAAAGTAAGTTAGGGCTCCTCAAAGGTGATATGTTTAATGAGGAAAGATGAAGCCGACATATCAGGAAGAGTTGCAACAAAGGCTGTTGGAAACATTAATTTAAGAAGGTAACATTTGAGCAAAAATTTGTGTCTCATGGACTTTGGAGGAAGACTGTTCCTGAACAAGGAACCAGCAAGTGCAGAGGTCCAAAGATGGGTTCAGGGCTGGCACGTTTGCAGAAGAGCCCAGAGTCTGATGTCCT
Organism: Colobus angolensis palliatus; assembly: GCF_000951035.1. Lineage (NCBI taxonomy): Eukaryota > Metazoa > Chordata > Mammalia > Primates > Cercopithecidae > Colobus > Colobus angolensis. The sequence goes on from NW_012115910.1 coordinate 1,413,651, forward strand.
GGAGATGAGCTGGAGAAGCAGAGAACAGTAGAGATGGAGTCAGAAGAATATTGGGCGCTTGCTTGTCAAAGCCTTGCAGTCTCTTCTAGATGAGTTGCCCTTTCCACTGAGTGATGCAGCAGGCCATGAGATGATTCTTAGCAAAGGTTTGCATGCATGTTGGAAGGCTCATTGGGCTGCTGTGCTAAGCATAAACAGGGAAAAGAAATGGGTAGAACGGAGGGCCCTAATAAGAGACAACTGCAGTAATCAGTCAATCAGAGTCAGGGCTTGAGTGAGGTTAATGGCAGTGGAAGTCACGCAAAGTGATCACCTTCAGGTTGGATTTTGAGGGTGGAACACAAATGATGAGACGGCTGTGTGTATGAGAAAAATAAATACAAGGAGGCAGAAGTCTCTTTCGTCAATTGCAGGTATTTAGTTTAAATAAACTGAAAGGAAGACTGTAAGTGCAGCAGACATTGGTACTGTTTAGGTGTGTGTTTACATTGTGGTGTCTGGCATGCAGTGGCAATGCAGGGAAGGCACATGGTTCTGCGGATATGTTCTACAGTGGAGTGGTCGAGTCTGTAAATGAACTTTTCAGAGTAGAGTAGATATTTCAAGCAGCTCACCAAAAGTGTGTCTGAGAAGAGAGCTCTCAGAACTGAGATCTGGGACAGTTCGGGTTGCAGTGTAAGGAACAAGAGAAAGAGACTAAAACCAGCAGGCCAGGAGAATGTGGTATTCTGGAAGTCTGTGAATGATAGGTTTCTAGAAGAAAAAAAAAAAAAAAGATCAACTATCCCAGCTGTAGTTACTTGACCACGTCATAAAAGATTGAGAATTACCGAGTGCTGACATTAGTCAAGTGGAGGCAGTGTCTGTGAATGGTGCTTTTAAGCCACTGATTGTAATAGAGTTGAGAGGAAATTGAATGAATGGGTTTGGAGACAGAGATAATTCTATTAAAGTATTTTGATTTAAAACAAAAAGGTCATCAAAACAGGGTGCATGGATACTGGAAGTGGAGTCAAGTGAGATTTTCTTTCATAATGGGAGTAATAGCACAATACTTGTATATTGATGAGAATTAAAAGTATAGAGGTGAAAAACTAATGTTTCACCAGTTTCTGACAGAAAGAGGGATTGGAAATTGCTGAAGCAACACCTGTTGGTCGGCAGGGAGGTTTGGGCCCTAGTGCTCGAATGAGGGTCTGTTCTAGGCTTAGCAAAGAGCTAAGCATGGATGGCTGGGGTACCTGCAGGTAGAAGAGGCAGTGGTGAAAATTTACTGGAAATTCTGTTGTGAATGAATGGCTCTGTTTTGAATAAGTGGTTCTGTTATGAATGAGTGGCTGAGGGTGAATGAGGCCTTGGAGCTGCAAGGCAGAGGAGAAAGAATGAAGTTTGAATAGACTAGATTAGAAGAAACAAAATCAAATACTGAATATTCTCCCTTATGAGTGGGGGCTAAACAATCGGTACACATGGCCATACAGAGGAAAATAGATACTGGGGACTTGAAAAAGGGGGAGGATGAGAAGGGGGCGAGGATTGAAAACTTACCCATTTGGTACAATGTTCACTATTTGGGTGAAGCCCAAACCTCACCATTACACAGTATATCCATGTAGCAAGCCTGCACATGCACCCCCAAATCCAAAATAAATAAACAACTAAATAAATACCTGGATTAGGAAAACAATAATGAAACTTGTGCAACTTTAATGTCAATGTTGCCTTTTACCTTACTATATTATCTAGAGACATTTTATATGAAATATTTTAAATCTTCTGTTAGAGGCTGGGCGCGGTGGCTCACACCTGTAATCCCAGCACTTTGGGAGGCCGAGATGGGCAGATCATGAGGTCAGGAGATCAAGACCATACTGGCTAACATGGTGAAACCCCGTCTCTACTAAAAATACAAAAAAATTAGCCAGGCGTGGTGGTGGGTGCCTGTAGTCCTAGCTTCTCGGGAGGCTGAGGCCGGAGAATGGCATGAACCTGGGAGGCAGAACTTGCAGTGAGCCAAGATTGTGCCACTGCACTCCAGCCTGGGTGACAGAGTGAGACTCAGTCTCAAAAAGAAAAAAAAAAAATATATATATATATATATAAACTTTTCTCTATAACAAAAATTTTAGGATTTCTGTGATTTCAGGTTGTCATGAAAACAATAATTTAGCTCCTCTCATCAACCTTTGTATTTCATTAATATTCCATAAAAAGTGTTAATAATAATTTTTTAAAGTAAGTCAGATATTCAGCCATCATAGCAAAATAAAATCCTAGTCAATACTCTCCTGGCTATTTTGCCTTTTTATGATGTTTTTTTCCTGAGAGGAACGGTTCGTGGTAATCTCGATGCCAGGCGTCTCCTTCCGAATCTCCCGTGAGCATATTAGGTATAATAAAATGAGAGGAAAGGACTATTTCATCTCTTAGGGGGAATTTTTAAATTAACAATAATTGTTCATGCCTCCAACACAGATTATTGGCAGCACACTGAACACTGGTTTTGAGAAAGAGAGATTCCCAAAGATGATGTTATTCAAACGACATCAGATAATCAGCCATGTCTTCCTTGGTAGGAGCTTGTTGGCAGGGAGGCATATGTTTCATATCTGTCTGCAAAGCATGAAATAAAATAACTATAGTGGGCCACAGAAGCTCTGTAAGATGTTCTTAGGGTAATTTGGAATCTGTTGGAAGGTGTAGCAGTTGGAAATCTCATCAAGATTCTTCGCAGTGGTGAAAACACGGTGAGGAAATTCTTTTAACTCTTACTGTAACTATTTTCCATAAAATAATTTTATGCTAAAATGTTGCAAAAGATAAGCAAATATTGTCAAATAAAATTTATGTGTAATATGCTCTTTGACTTAAATAAATACCTATCAACATAAATAGGTGCATAATATTTTCTACCTGGTAATATGCAGAAAATCCGATGAAATTTTGAATTGCTGGTTATAAAACAACTAGATGAAGTCAGCATTTACAGCCACACAAGACTTTTACATCATTGAAATTGCACTGTATATACAGCTTTGAAAATGTTCTTCTCACTTGACAATATATGGAATATATGGAGCATGAGGACTGTGCAATCTATTATCTCACCACCTGTGCTCTTAAAGCCTCTTGGTAGTGGTAATCCTTCCAGAAGAATGTAGCACATATTATTTAATCAATTTCTGTGTTCTTGAATTTTAGATTACTTCTAATATTTTTAATTTCAAATGCTATATGATTGAACATTCATTTAGAAAACTTTTTGTTAATATATTCAAAAAAGTGAAATAGTTCAATTATTTTTAGAAGAAAAAAATGATTTCATAGCTAGTGACAATGGCTTTTTTTT
>NW_012115910.1:1418029-1459070 GCF_000951035.1 Colobus angolensis palliatus
GGGCCTGTCCTCATCTAGGTCCGTGGGCATAGGCCTGAGGGTGAAGCCATAGCCAGGGACCCACCCTTTTCTTTATCTTTTTTTTTTTTTTTTTTGAGACAGAACCTTACAGGCTGGAGTGCAGCAGTGCCATCTCGGCTCACTGTAAGCTCCACCTCCCGGGTTCACACCATTCTCCTGCCTCAGCCTCCCAAGTAGCTGGGACTTCAGGCGCCCACCGCCACGCCCGGCTAATTTATTATTTATTTATTTATTTATTTTTATTTTTTGAGATGGAATCTTGCTCTGTCGGCCAGGCTGGAGTGCAGTGGCATGATCTCAGCTCACTGCAAGCTCTGTCTCCCAGATTCACACCATACTCTTGCCTCAGCCTCCTGAGTAGCTGGGACTACAGGCGCCCGCCACCACACCTGGCTAATTTTTTGTATTTTTAGTAGAGACGGGATTTCACCGTGTTAGCCAGGATGGTCTCGACCTCCTGACCTCGTGATCCGCCTGTCTTGGCCTCCCAAAGTGCTGGGATTACAGGTGTGAGCCACCGCGCCCAGCCAGACCCACTCTTTTCTACCCAGGACTTCCCTGCCCTGCTTCTGTATCCCTACTATCAGCATAGAGTGTATGAGAAGGGTTATTTTGCTAGAAAATCATGATTCTTACTAATTAGGGCAGAAAATAAACATAGTCTTTTTAATGTAAATAACTTTGATTGCTAGTGTTTGAGAATGATGTCATCTGGCTTATATGTGCTACAATTTAAAATTATCAGGCCTTTGACTTTTTTTGTTAGAGAAAAGGAAATAATGGGAAAATCTAATATTTCCATACCCTAGTCCCCAAATCACTGAGAAACTATTTTTCTATCAGGGTTGTCCTATATTTCTTACTGATGTTTGCAGATTTATATTATATATAGAATTGCCATATCATTCTTACCATGTTGATAGAGTTAATTTCTCCCTGAATTCTATCAAGATTACAAAGACGTTTTCTATAATGCAATTCTTTTTCTTGAAGCAAACCTGTGTATGGAAAGCTTTTCTTTATCTTTATCTTTTCATTATTTTAAATTCATTATATTTTGTTGGCTTCATAATGTCAATGTTCCCTGTTTGCTCACCTTAATAGAGTTTTAGCTAGTGCTAGAATTTACCATTAAATACCATTAAATGAGCCGATTCTAAAATTTCCCTAGATTGCTGAGAGAATTCAATCTTCCTGCTTTTTAATTTGAGATTATGTTTGATGAGCACAGCTTGTAGCCAAGATTTTGTGGGCTTTGTACCTTTTACCGAGTTGATATGTTTTTGCATAGTGGGCTATCTGCTCTCCAGCCCAATAATGTACTTCCTCCCCAGTGCTCTGGCTGCTTCTGAGGATCCTTGTCATATGCCCCTGCGCAGATCTGCAGACCATTTCTTTGCAATCCTCCCTCTCCATCTAAGTTACTGCTCTTCTGGAGCCGTCACCAGATGCCTAAAAGTGCCAGAAGATCTCTCATCTCCAAAGATTTGCACGCAAATTTGTACCTGACTGAAAACCTCTTCCTACCGCTTCTCCTGATTAAAGTGTAAATTCACTCAACTCACTGTCAATTCTCCAATGCTGTGTTGTTTTCTTTTGTTTTTCTTATTCCAAAGTTCTAACCCAAGACTTGATTTTCTGACCCTCCTATATGTTCTCATACAACCATGTTTGTTTAATACTTTTTTCTATTTACATTTGAATTCACTGTCCTGCAAATGAGTCTTTTATGTATTTCCCACTAGTTTGGATTCTTTAAAATAGTAATTGTGTTATTCTTCTTTCTCTCTTGTACTGATGTATTAATGTGCCTGACGTGTAGTATTGTTCAATAAGTTCTTTGAGACTTACTTAATGGACATGTGCCTTATTTTGAGAGAAGGAATTTATTTTTAGCAGTCTGGTTAGAACGTTACGTTACAAACAATATTTACTCTAACAAATTAAAGCAGAAAGTTTGCACAGTAGGGCTGCTCATGGAAGCCCTGCTTTGTTCAGGAATCAGGTTTAGAAGCTCTGCAGGCACATACAACATAGCAAGTACCAGGCAGTGGAGAACTTCACTGCTTCGGCCTTGGGCACTGGTGCCATGGTTGACAAAGACAAACTGTATCCTTGGTGAATGTGTTATTCAACCTCAAAGACATTCTCTGCTACTGTCTCAAAATCCTTGATATAGTCCCATCACTTTTACTAGAATAAAATTTGCTGGTGCCTTCTTCTCCCTTTCCATTCTGAATAGAATGATTGACCAGGTACATTACATTGGGCAAAATTGCACCCAACCTCCACAGATATCTTCTCTCTTTTTTTCTAAGAGAGGATCTGTGGCATGGTTTGGATTCATGTCCCTGACCAAATCTCATGTCTGAATTAGCGAAGGGGCCTGGTGGGAGGTAATTGGATCATGGGGGAAGATTTCCCCCTTGCTGTTCTTATGATAGTGAGTTCTCAGGAAATCTGATGGCTTAAAAGTGTGTGGCACTTCCCCCTTAGCTCTCTGTCTCTCTCCTGCTCTGCCATGGTAAGATATGCTTGCTTCCTGTATTAGGATTCTCTAGAGGGACAGAACTAATAGGATAGATGCATATGTAGAAGGGAGTTTATTAAGGAGTATTGACTCACACGATCACAAGGTGAGGTCCCACAACAGGCCGTCTGCAGACTGAGGAGCATGGATGTCAGTCTGAGTCCCAAAGCTGAAGAGCATGGAGTCTGATGTTTGAGGGCAGGAAGCATCCAGCACAGGGGAAAGATGTAGCCTGGGAGGCTAGACCAGTCTAGTCTCTTCATGTTTTTCTACCTGCTCTATATTCTGGCTGTCCTGGCAGGTGATTAGACTATGCCCACCCACAAAAAGGGTGAGTTTGCCTTTCACAGCCCACTGACTCAAATGTTAATCTTTTTTGGCAATACCCTCACAGGCACACCCAGGAGAGATACCTTGCATCCTTCAATCCAATCAAGTTGATACTCAGTATTAACTTTCACATTTACCTTTCATCTTCTGCCATGATTGTTAGATTCCTGAGGCTTCCCAGCCATGCTTCCTGTACAGTCTGGAGAGCTGTGAGTCAATTAAACTTCTTTTCTTCATAAATTACCCAGTCTCAAACAGTTCTTCATAGTACTGTGAGAATGGATTACTCCAATCTGCTTCCAACTGCACACAGGCCATTCCTCACTTTCTGGAGCAGCCACATCTCCTTTTGCATAGATGATCTTTTTCCAACCAATGTTTATCTTGGAGAGGTTATACTTTGAGGGATGAAAGTGAGTGGCTGGTTTGGCTAAAGAACAAGCATGTTTTTGTGGTATCATTGGACTCAAAGCCCTTTAGTAGGCAAAATCCTAATGTCTGTGAGTTGGACTTCTAGTTAAGTGTAGTCTGTGCAGCAAGTTTCTTAGTTTCTGCTTTTACCACTTACTATGTGACCCTAGTGAGTTCTTTAACTTCCCATTATTCATTGGTAAATTGAGTACTATAACAGTTCCTACCTCTGCGTTGAAAGAGGATTACATAAGATAATGCATTTAACATAATGCCTGACATATAGTAAGAATTCCATAACTCTGAGCTAATTATAGTTTTACTACAAGAAGCATCTAGATATACATTTTCTACCATTTCTCATTATGTGTCCCCATTATATTTCCTGAGGACTGCATATAAGCCTTTATTCATGAATACATTTCAATAATTTGATGGATCACTTATTAATATTACTAGATGCAGTGGTTTCTAAATCCTTGTAGATTGTCATGAATATTTCAGTGGAAATATAAGAAAATAATAAATAATAAATTTTCACCTGCGGTTTGATTTTACTCTTTTTACAGCTCAACAACTACCCATTGATCATATTAAATCTATTCATGCCATGAAATACTGATTTAATGTACGTATTTGTGGGGGTTATTGCTATGAGGGAATTGGTGTTTCAATAAGAGTAATTCCTCATCTACTGTGTATATGATCATTTTGGTCAATGTTTACTGATGCTTTGGCTGGAACTGGACTATGCATGGATTCATTCCATTGTTGGCACAGTTGAAAGGACTCGATTGACTGTTATTCATTCCAATAAGATTTTGCAGATGCCACGCAGGAAAACACTTATCAGACAATTAGAATGAAAATCTTATCATTACTAACAATTTCCCAACCATGAGTTATAGATTTGCTATTGTCACAAAATATCAGTGCAACTCATAACACTGTATGGAGCATCGAGCAGACAGTAACACATCTTTACTGTACCATGGATTACGAATCAAGGAGCAACTGGGGAGTTTACTTTCATGCTCGCCTCTCTGCACTTTTCCTTCCTCTTGCCTTTCTCCAGGCCCTCCTGTGCCCCAATAATCTCTCTGAGAGTATTTACAAAGCAAGGTCAGATGGCACCCTATCATCAGGGACAAGCCTGCCTCATCACATCATCATACCAGACTGCAGGCCGCTGTGCTGAGCAGCAGGGTCCCAGCCACACCTTTTTCATTCGGACTCTAAAGGTTTAGCCGTTAAACATGTATTCAGCAAACTCTTGCTTGGAAACCCTACTTCTGAGTTATCTACTCTTTTAGAGCCACCAGTCTTCATCATAATTCAACATTCAGTGCTCCAATTTGAAGTTTCCTCACCACAACATGTGTCTATACTGTCTCCTGATATCCTGCACTAACACCTCTCTATACTTAACAGATGATCTGCAAAATAAAATATCACTTGTTATATCCTGTATCTTGCATATAATTAATTAAAATTATTTCAAAATAGGCATAAAAATAATCCTTCCTTCTAATGATCAATAAAAATTTATAAGTCACTGGATTGTTTTTACTTTTCGTTTTCTCTATATTACGGTGTTTTGACATGTTACATACTTTCCTGTTAGGGAAGCAACTGCCCTTCCTGGGGTTAGCCAAGTCTTCCATATAAAGGGCCCAGACAGGAGTGCCTCTCTGGTATGCAAACTAACAGATTCAGAGCCCTACCTCTTCTATCTGGCCCTGGCACCCCAGGAGGCAATATTGCTCTGTTTAATCATGTCCGGGGCAGGTACCAGGTAACTGGAGATCATTCTTTCAGCTTAGAGCCCACTGAAATTCTGCAAACTAGCCAGTCCTAAACTGCTCACCTGCTCTGCCTTGACTTCCCTGCAGAAATTCCAGTAATGGCCTGGCCTAGTCCTTCCCCGTGTTCCTGTCCCTCGGCCTCCTGACCAAGGTTTGTGCTTCCCTGTGTGACCTGTGAAACATGGGTGCCTGCTGTATCTAGGATGGGGGAGCTTAACAAACATAGTTTTCCTGAGCTCCTGCTGTGTCTTCTCCTGTGACTGTACCTGGCTGACCTTCATATAAAAGAACAGAAAGAAGTCACCAAATTCAATCTGGGCGTATCATGGACAATTTTCCTTCTACATGTCTGAGATTTATTTCCTTATCTCTATATCCAGTCATTTCTCCTAGAATTATCTCCTCTTAAATTTTGGCTCAGAGCAGTCCACCCAGAGCTCTCTCCTTTCAAGGGCATGTTCAATGCCGGGATGAGTCATGGAGAGGAAGTGGAAGCTCAGCCTCTGTGGGCAGGACTTGGCCTTGCAGCCTCTGCAGACACCCTATTTGTGTCAATTCACATACGAATGATCTCAGGTTAGGGCTGAGGGACCTCCTCTTCAATGGACCCCGCCTACAGTTTAGCTTTCAGGGAAAATTATAACCTGTTGGGAAAACATGAATTATTAGAAAAAAAATGAATTTCACAGTTTTTTTTGGACTCTAAAACCTCAAGTGGGGTAAAAAGAATTTGACCTCCTGCTTAACTCTAGTTTTTATAAGAAAATATAGGCATAGCATTAATTAGTTACTGTAGTGTGATATCACTTTTTCCCCTAGTCTCTTCTTTGCACTTGATTCGTCCATGTAAGTGTGAATGGAGACGGCACCTCCTCGAAAATTACTTTCTTTCTCCCAAATTGTTTTTTAGCCTGAAGAAAATTCACACATAAAACAGTCAAGCTGAGAGAGTGTTTTACTTTAGGTGCAAAACTGTTACTATGTTCTGCTGGGGATCTTAAAATCACAGAAAACATTCCTTTTTTCATGAAAGAGAGATTTCTAAAAATATAATGTCTTAAAAATTTTGTTTGCCTGCAAAAATAATGTTGAGAGAAAACTATATTTAATCTCAAATAAACATAGTTTACTCAGAAAAAATGTTTATTATTTTACACTTTTTATGATATTTATTTGCTGCAATCCATGTGTTATAACTCAATACTAAGCTGTAAAGGAAACATATGCTTCATATTTTATTATGTAAATACCTATAATTAGTAATTCTTCAGGTTTTATTTTATTGCTCCATCATTGTGAGTTATCTACTCTTACAAACAAAAGGATGAAAGCTATGCCTACTTAACCCTAGTTGTTCCAATCTTTTATCTCTAAGTAGAAATTAGAAAGTACAAGTATTTGTATATATTTTTCACTTTGTCTTGCTCATGCGAATTGATGACTACATTTTCTTTCCTTTTCCCAGCACTGCTTGGTCTGAAGCCTTTCTCTAAAATCTTACCTTTCTTCTGACACTCCAAACAAAAAATCAGAACAGGTAATACCTAGGTAAAACTTGGCTTTGGAAATCAACAGGAATAATGTGAGATTTTCTGCCATTTCACTACCATGAGAGCAATTCAAGTTTGAGCTATCCCAGAGACGAGCAAATTTGGCAGTTCAAAGGAAAGATAGGAGCATCATCATTTCTGTAGTTCCCAGAACACGACTCATTAGCAGCCTAAACATATTCACACCTGAGATGGATGAGCCACATGCTACCTGCAGAGTGACACTTGAGTAGAATTGGAGCTGATGAAGAAAGCTTTGGGCAGATTCAGAGAGTTGGTGCCAATAAAGTTTCCATGGACTACTATGCAGACTTGTTGTTGTTTACTGTGCTAAGAACTCAACATGAGATCCACTCTCGTAACACATCTTGAAGTGCAGGTGCAATGTTGTACAGGAGATCTCTAGAAGTGATTCATCCTTCATGAAGGAAACTTTACATCCACTGTACCGCAACTCAAAATTGTCCCCTCCTCTCAGCCCTTGGCAGCCACCATTCCACTCTCTGTTTCTCTGAGTCTATTTTAGATTCTTCATATAAGTGAGATCATGAAGTGTTTGTCCTTCAGTGTCTGGTTTATTTCAGTTAGCATAACATTTTCCAGGTTCATCCATGTTGTTGCAAATGGCAGAATCTCCTTCTTTTTAGAAACCAAATAGTATACACAGTTCTTTTAATATATCCTTTGAAGTATGTATACGAATGAATAGTTTATAAGTACAGATCAAAATTAGAACACATGACACACATGTTTCAGCAACATCCTGTTTCTCAACACACTGAGACATGAGATGAACCTGTGAGGATATTCTAAAGTTATTTCCCACAGAGGCATCTGCCATTGCTCAGAGGTTTATATTTCATGCAATAAATCATCAAACTAATGAGGGAATTATGATTTTACTGCATAGTTTACCACACTTGTTTTGAAACTGCTATTTTTGAGACACATGAAAGAGTTTATTGGCATACATAGTTTACTGGTTATGTACAAGACTTACAATCCAAATTCTAAACTGCGATTTGTTTTGAGCATTTATATTAGGCCAAGAAGAGACCCAAACTAGTAAGACTGCATTAAAGGAATATTATTAAAGGAATAACTTATGAAATGTATGACCATTACACATATCTGAAGTAATGGAGGTTTGTGTCAAATGTATTCATTCCTTCTCAGGTGTATTTGCTTAAATATTTCAGAAATTTCCTACATAAAAGCCAGCTTTAGAAGGTACGTTCTTCAAAATCCATTAGACTATGCTACAGGAAACAATAAAATAGTTTGTAATTTCTGCTCTCAGCAATATTTAATCATGAAATTTTGGATCTAAACTTAGATTCACAGTCTCTGATTTAATTACATTTTAAATTATCCAGGAACTTGGTCATTTATAGACTAAAATTGATTTTACTGCAAAAATGGAAAAGGCACAGCTACCTCAATGTTTATTTTGTTGCCAATTTTGTCTAGAAACAGTTCTGTTATTCTCTTCTAAGGTGTATAATATCAGCATGTATACTTAGTAGTGAAGGATATTCACCTCTGTGAATCCTTGGGCCAAAAATAACAAACATTGACTTTATTGTTTATCTCTCTTTAAAGATTTCAGATATTATATGTGTACAATCACATTTGGAAGTTTGCAGTCATAATGTCTCATTGCTTTTTTTAGGATAGTAATTATTAAGTTGCATAGTCCCTAATGATCAGGGTCTATAACTAAGTTATAAAAATAACCACAAACTTCATCTTCCAACAATACTATGAAGTACACAGCAAAAAAAGTCTTTCTGCTAAAAAATATTTAGATGTGGGCCGGGTGTGGTGGTTCATGCCTGTAATCCCAGCAGTTTGGGAGGCCGAGGAGGGCAGATCACGAGGTCAGGGTTTGAGACCAGCCTGTCCAAAATGGTGAAACCCTGTCTCTACTAAAAATACAAAAATCAGCCAGCCATGGTGGCTCACTCCTGTAGTCCCAGCTACTTGGGAGGCTGAGGCAGGGGAATCACTTGAACCCAGGAGGCAGGAGTTGCAGTGAGCTGAGATTGTGCCGCTGCACTCCAGCCTGGGCAACAGAGCAAGGCTCCGTCTCAAAAAGAAAAAAAAAAAAAATTAGATGTTATGCAAATGATGTGAAACATAGCTGAGCTTGCAAAAATGATAAGACATATATCAAAGTAGATAGGAGACTATTTGCTTATTTGTTTTCGTAATTTGATCTTGAGGTCTTTCTCTAGAGAATGGCTCTAAACCTCAGCCCTGTCCTGATAGGGCTCAAGGAATTTGTTCGTGGATGTGTATAGTGTGCCTTTCAGGGTACTTCTTTATTGCAGGAGATGGCCTAATGCTGAAGTGTGACCAGGTGTGCCTCTCACAGGAAACTTATTTATATTGGAAGATTCCCTTGTGGCTCTTGTCTGACATGTGTTCAGTTTATTCCTATGAAGATAGCAACTCTCTGGGAGAACAGGACCAGAAAAGAAATTAGGTTTTGGTGTATTGGTAAGATGAAGCCACTTGACAAAACACATGAAATAACAGAATCAGTTTAATGCTCACAGATACCACAGAGCAGGGGGCAGCACACCTGGAAGGCCAGTGGAAAGTGGGAGCTGTCTGGGACATACACACTGATGTACTGAGTGGAGAGCAAGAGAGAGGTGGGGGGACTTGTGAGCTGAAGCTTTTAATGGGTCCCAGGGTACCAAGCAGGTTTCCCTTGCGACATTCTGATGGGTGGGTTTCAAGCAAGCAGGCATGAGCTATGTGGAGTCACAGTGTGACTGAGAGATGGTCACTACACCGTATCTGTGCAGTTCACACGGGACATGGGAATCAGTAGGACAAGTTGAGTAGGTTGCAGTGAGCTGTCCCATGAAAAGGTGGTCACCAGGAGCTGGTTGTATAAGGCAGTTATCTGGATTGACGGCCTTGAGGAACTGGGGAGGGCAGAGAACTAGAAATTGTAGCAAGGGTGACTAAGCTCTGTGTCTGGTATGAGAAAGCACAACTTACAGTCAAAGAATAATGCTGAGGCAACATACAAGTACAGGAATTCACTCAGAGATGGATACTAATATGAAACTAGACACCTGGATATCTTGAAGACAAATGCCTTCCAAAAATAAGAATTTTAGTTGTAATGAGCAAAAACACAGGGAAATAATCACCACATTCACATACAGCTGGGATATTTTGAGGAGGCTACATCCTGCAGGCAAAGGAACAGGTGGATATCAATCAATCAATCAGCCAACCAGTCAACCAACCAAGCAAACAACTGCTCCCTTTTTCTGGGAGCAGAATGGAAATTGCCTGCTCATGTTTCTGGTTTAAGAGCTTAGACATGGAATTTTTAACTGTTGGTCTATTCTAGAATAAATCTTTAATTCAATTTTATATTAAATTTACAGTTATAAAATTTTCATGTAAAATTGTATTAAATCATAATTTCTATAAAATACTCAATGGAAAGGTTAAATATCAGAGTATACATAATTTAAAAGAGATTTGTTGAGCTGGAGAAAGGATGAAAAAATTTCTCAGAATGAACACAAAGATATTAGGAGATGATAAATTTGAGAAATAAAAATTTCAAAAAATTCTGAGATGTGAAAGCAAGGAATAGAAGAACAGTAAACATTTACACAGATCTGCAGAAAGGAAAAAAGTTATGAGAATAAAGCTTTAAAACATAATGGTTTAGAAAGTTCTAAGATTGATGGGCTTACAGACACAGGAAGCACAACATATTTCAGTAGAATAAATAGAAAATCTATGTGAAACTGAAAAACAGTAACAGAAAATGAGAAACAGTGAGGAAGACTATTTTTAAGGTAGAGAGAAAATTGTAATAAATAAATATGTGAGAGCATATATATTGAAAGTCAGAAGATATTAGGAAAATATCTTCATTGTGTGGTGATGGAAAATAACTTTCAATTAAGAAAAGCATAAGAAAATAATATTTTACACATCAGGGTAGAAGAAAGATGATTTCAGTTTAAAAATTAATGAGAAATTTGTTTTCAAAATAATCTTAGCAAAGAATTTCCAAAAACATAGTATAAGAAGTAGCAAACTTCCAGACAAAAGATTGAAATACTGGAAGCAATGAAAAATAAAATAATAAACATGTGAACAAACATAAAGAAGCATTGTACCAGGTGAGGTGGCTCATGCTTGAAATCCCCACAATTTGCTAGGCCTAGATGAAATCATTGCTTGAAAGCAGGAGTTTGAGACCAGCATGGCAAACAAAGTGAGACCTTGCATCTGCAAAAATAAAACGAAATAAAATAAATTATCCTGTGTACCAGGCCATTCGTGCATTATTCTAAATAAATATCTGAGACTGGGTGATTTATAAAGAAAAGAAGTCTAATCGGCTCACAACTCTACAGGCTGTACAGGAAGCAGAGTACTAGAATCTGCTCCTGGGAAGGCCTGAGAAGGCTTCCAATCATGGTGGAAGGCAAAGGGGAGCAGGCATGTCACATGGCAAAAGCAACAGTAAGAAGCAGAGAAAGGTACCACACACTTTTAAAAGACCAGATGTCAAGAGAAAGCACTCACTATATTTCAAGGAGAGCGTTAGGGGATGGTGCTAAACCATTCATGAGAAATTCATCCCCATAATCTAATCACCTCCCACTAGTCTCACCTCCAACACTGGGGATTACATTTCAACATGAGATTTGGACATGGCAAATGTCCAAATAAGATCATTCAGGTGAAGTGTGCCTGTAGTCCCAGCTACTTGGGAGGCTGAGGCAGGATGATCGCTTGAGTTAAGGATTTCAAGGTTGCAGTGAGCTATGATTGAGCCGCTGCTCACCAACCTGGGTGATAGAGTAAGAGCCCATCTCTAATTTTAAGAAATATAAATAAAATAAAAATGAAACAAAAATAAAAAATAAATACCGTTTTGGCCGGGCATGGTGGCTCATGCCTGTAATCCCAGCACTTTGGGAAGCCAAAGTGGGTGGATCACTTGAGGTCCAGAGTTTGAGACCAGCCTGGCCAACATGGCAAAATCCTGTCTCTACTAAAAATACAAAAACTAGTTGGGCTTGGTGGCACAGCCTGTAGTCCCAGCTACTTGGTAGGTTGAGGCAGGAGAATTGCTTGTACCTGGGAGGCTGAGGTTGTAGTCAGCCGAGATTGTGCCACTGCACTCCAGCCTGGATGACAGAGTGAGATTCCATCTCAAAAAATAAAATAAAATAAAATGAATATTGATTTATAGAACAATACATGTACATGCTAAATTTAGAAGTTAGGATAAAGATAAAATATGGAGCAACCCTATACTAAAGTGTACTGCATACCTTATACAATACCATGGTAAGTTTAACTTCTTAACAGAGAAATTAACATTTTCAGTTTAACCACTAAAACTGCAGTAATGGAGTATATAACTTTCAAAGTTGGTAGGAGGTAAAAATGGAATGAGATGCAAAACATCGTTAGCATAAAGGGAAGGAAAGTAACAATGAAGGAGGAAGATAAGGAAGGAAGATAATAAAACAAATAAAGTAAAATACCTAAATATATTCAAGAAAATCTGGAAAATAGGAAAACAGCTTAAAGCAAGCCATAAATAAAACAAAATATAATGAGATTCAAGTCAAGATGGCAGACTAGAAGCAGCTCTTGAACCGCTCTCAGGATGAGGAAACAAGGTGGACGGTGAACACTAGCCCTGAGTAATGACTGTAAGCCAATCACCTAGGAAACATTACAGGATCCATCAAGGCGGCAAGGCATGCAGAGGACAGAGAAGGGCAAAGCTGGGCAGCATCCCATCTAGGACCCGTACAGAGCCAGGAGAAGCTCCCAAAATGGGGAAAGAGTGAGTGAGTCACTGCCCCCAGAGGTTCACACTTTCTGCAGGGACCTGCCCAAGCCTGTAAATGAGAGGAACATCCTGAACTTCCCCAGGGCCTCTACACTATACAGGGAGTGCCCAGAGTTTTTCAGGAGACAACACGCAATATCCATGGAGACTTCCACAGGTCTCAGACCTGGAGCAACCTGGCACCAGTGCCATAGTCACAATAGAGGCCACAGAAGCAGTGCCCAAGAGCAGTAAATTTGCTCTACTCCCCTTCACCAAACAAGACTCAGTGCCAGCTTCCAGCATGGTGCCCTACTTCTGCCTGAACTGTGCAGCCCAGTGCAGTCCTGTGTTCCCCCATGGAACATCTGGAAAGCAGGGTGGGCAATTCCAACCACCCCTGTTGCTCGCAACCCCATGCCTTTTGGGGCTACCAGCACAGTAGACCCACTTCTGCCTGAACTCTGTGGGTGGGTGCAGCTCTGTGTTCCTCCTGGGAAGCACCCAGTCAGTGGACTGGGTAACCCCATCCACCTCTGCTCCTCCTAGTCTGGCAAGCCACACCAGTTGGGGATTCCCACACAGTGGATCCATCTCTACCTAAACTTTCTGGGAGGTTGCAGATCCATGCTCCCTGGGAAGGACACAGATAGTGGATTGGGTGACCTCACCCACATCCACTGCTCTTAGCAGATAGGACTCGCCAGCATAGTAGCACTCAAGCAAGGGAGAGCCCTCACTCTTGAAACAATGGGAGGGATGAGGTGTTTGGACTCATGGGCTGGTGGAGGAGCGGGGTGTGCCTCCCTCCACAGGACTGGCACAGAAAGCATAGGGTCTATCTGCCAACCACAACCACTGCCTTCCAGAGCACCTAACCAAGGAAATGTGGGCATGGAGCCAATGATCAGAGGAGGCTCTCCAAGGCTCAGGCGCAGTTCAGGTGAGGGGTCATCTCTCTCTTCGTCAACCACAGAGCACTACTGCCAACTGTGCCAAAACTCAAAAGAGTCCTTTGGCTGAATAAAAGCCTATCTGCCGACCAATACTCTTAAGCATCATCTACTGGATCAGAATGCCGAAACAGCACCAAAACATTTTGGCAATATACAGTGCCTGTGAAAACCAAGGAAAAATCAAGGAAAACAAATAGATTCTGTACAGGGTCCCGGCCTTCTCAAAACACCCAGAAATGAAGCCAACTGACTATACTCAACTTACGTCACAGTTAAAGGAACATCAGCCCTCACACATGAGAATCAATAAAAGAACTCTGAAAACTCAAAAAGCCAGAATTCCCCCCTACAAACGAACACACTACTTCCCCAGAAATGGTTCTTAGCCACATCGAGATGTCTGAAATGACAGATATAAAATTCAGAATCTGCATGGCAAAGAAACTCATGGAAATCAAAGAGAAAGTTGAAATCCAATCCAAGGAACCTGAGGAATCCAGTGAAACAATCCAGGAACTGAAAGACCAAATGGTTATCTTAAAAAAGAATAAAACTGAACTTCTAGAACTTGAGAATCCACTTCAAGAATTTCTCAGCCGGGTATGGTGGCTCATGCTTGTAATCCCGGCACTTTTGGAGGCCGAGGTGGGTGACTCACGAGGTCAGGGGTTCGAGACAAGCCTGACTAACATAGTGACACCCCGTATCTACTAAAAATACAAAAATTAGCCGGGCATGGTGGCACACACCTGTAGTCCCAGCTATTCGGGAGACTGAGGTAGGAGAATCACTTGAACCCAGGAGGTAGAGGTTGCGGTGAGCTGAGATGGTGCCACTGCACTCCAGCCTGGGCGACAGAGAGAGACTCCATCTCAAAAAAAAAAAAAAAAAATTGAATTTCTCAATACAATCAGAAGCATCCACACATTCACTGCAGAATAGATCAACTCGAAGAAAGAGTCTCAGTGCCTGAAGATCAGTTCTTTGAATCAACTCAGAAAAAAAAAAATAAAAAAGAAATTTAAAATATGAACAGAAATATATTATGCAAAGAGACTAAATCATATGACTCATGGGCTTTCCTGAAAGAGAAAGAAAGTAAGCAACTTGGAAAACATATTTGAGGATATAGTCCATGAAAATTTCCCCAACCTTGCTAGAGATGAGGCCATACAACTTCAAAAACTACAGAGACCCCTGCAAGATACTACCCAAGATAACCATCACCAAGGCACATAGTCATCATATTCACTAAGGTCGAAAATCAAGAAAATCTTAAAGGAAACTAGAGAGGACAGTCAGGTCACCTGTAAAGTGAACTCCATCAGGGTAGCAGCAACCTCTCAGCAGAAACCTAACAACTCAGAAGAAACTGGGGGCCTACTTTCAGCACTCTTAGAGAAAAGAAATTCCAACCAAGAATATAACAGTCGGCCAAACTAAGCTTTAAAAGCAAAGAAATAAAATCCTTATCAGACAAGCAAGCACCAAAGGAATTCATTACCACCAGAACTTTTACAGGAAGTTCTCAAGCAAATACTAAACATGGAAGCAAAATATTGAAACTTGCTACCTATACTCCAGCACATAGCCTGCAGACAATATAAAACAATTACATAATTAAGCCTACAAAACAAACAGCCAACTACATAATGATAGGATCAAAATCTCATATGTCAATACCAACGCTGAATATAAATGGTTTAAACACCTCATTTAAAAGGCATAGAGTGTCAAGCTGGATAAAAAGAGAATACCCAAACATCTTCTGTCTCCCAGAGATGCACTTCATATGTAATAACACCCACAGGCTCAAAGTAAGGGGATAAAGAAACATCTACCAAACTAACGGAAAACAAAAAAGAGCAGAAATTACTCTTCTTTTTTTTTTTTTTTTGAGACAGAGTCTTGCTCTGTCGCCCAAGCTGGAGTGCAGTGGCCGGATCTCAGCTCACTGCAAGCTCCGCCTCCCGGGTTCACGCCATTCTCCTGCCTCAGCCTCCCTAGTAGCTGGGACTACAGGTACCCGCCACCTAGCCTGGCTAGTTTTTTGTATTTTTTAGTAGAGACGGGGTTTCACCATGTTAGCCAGGATGGTCTCGATCTCCTGACCTTGTGATCTGCCCGCCTTGGCCTCCCAAAGTGCTGGGATTACAGGCTTGAGACACCGCGCCTGGCCAATCATTCTTCTTATATCAGAAAAAACAGATTTTAAACCAACAACAACCAGGAAGAACAAAGAGGGGCATTATGTAATGATAATGGCTTCAAATCTATGAGGAGACTTAACTATCTTAGATATATATGCACACAACAAAGGAGTACTCAGATTCACAAAATCAGTTCCTATTGACCTAGGAAGAGACAAAGACAACCACACATTAATAGGGGGAACTTCAACACCCCACTGACAGCGTTAGACAAATCATCAAGGCAGAAAACTGACAATGAAATTCTGGACTTAAATTCAACACTTGAGCAATTGAATGTAATAGACACTACAGAGTATTCCATCAAACAACCACAGAGAGTGTATTCTTCTCATCTGCACATGAAACATATTCTAAGAATGGCCACATGCTTGGCCATAAATCAAGTCCCAATGAAATTTTAAAAATCAAAATTATACTAAACACACTCTCAGACCAAACTCAATAAAAATAGAAATCAATACCAAGAAGATCTGTCAAAACTACACAGAAACATGAAAATTAAACATGTGCTTCTGAATAACTCTTGGGTGTACATCAAAATTAAGGCAGAAATTAAGAAAATATTTGAATGTAATCGAAATCATAGACAATTTATCAAAACATTTGGGACATTGCTAAAGCAGAATGAAGAGATAAATTTATAGTGCTAACTGCCTTCATCAAGAGGGTAGAAATATCTCAAATTAATGACCCAACATTGCAACTAGAGAAACTAGAAGAAAATAATCCAACTTCAAAGCTAGTAGAAGAAAAGAAAAATCTGAGAGGAACCGAATAAAATTGAGATTCAGAAGTACATACAAAATATCAGTGAAAACAAGAGTTGATTTCTCAAAAGAATAAATAGGACTGACAGACCATTAGCTAGGTTAACGAATTAAAAAAAAGAAGAGAAGTTCCAAATAAGCACGAACAGAAATGACAAAGATGATGTTACAACCAATTTCACAGAAATACAAAAGGTCCTCATATACTATTATGAACAGTTCTACACACACAAATTAGAGAATCTTGAGTGAAATGAAAACATTCCTAGAAACACACAACCTCCAAATATTGAATCAGGAAGGAAGTAAAAACTTGAACAGATCAATAACAAGTCCAGATATTGAATCAATAATAGAAAATCTACCAATGAAAAAGAGCCCTGGACAAGATATATTCACAGCCAATTTCTACCAGATGTACAAAGAAGAACTAATACCAATCCTATTG
Organism: Colobus angolensis palliatus; assembly: GCF_000951035.1. NCBI lineage: Eukaryota > Metazoa > Chordata > Mammalia > Primates > Cercopithecidae > Colobus > Colobus angolensis. The sequence goes on from NW_012115910.1 coordinate 1,434,900, forward strand.
AAACTTTTGCAAAAAAAATCAAGAAGGAGTGACGTCTCCCTAACTCATTCTATGAAGCCAGCATCATCCTGATACCAAAATCTGGCAGAGACATGACCTAAAAAGAAATCTTTAAGCCAAAATTCCTTATAAATACACTTGGAAAAATTCTCAACAATGTGCTAGCAAATCAAATCCAGTATCACATAGAAAAGTTAATTCAACATGATCAAGTGGGATGCAAAGTTGGTTCTACATACATGAATTAACAAATGTGATCCACCATATAAACAGAGTCAAAGATAAAAACTATATGATCATGTCAATAGGCACTAAAAGGCCTTCACAACAGAATAAAATCAATCAATAAAATCTGCATTAAAATATATAAAATTAAATTTTTAGATATTTGTGATGATTAGAGTCATGTGTTAACTTGGCTAATCTACATGACCAAGTGATTTAATCAAACATTAATCTAGATGGTGCTGTGAGGATACTTTGTAGGTGTGGTTAACATCCATAGTCAGTTGATATACTTAAAGATCAATGATCCTATATATCTTTTTGGTTCTGTTTCTCTGGTGAGCACTGCCTGATACAATTCTAACAGATCATAGTTTTATGACCCCCTTGTAAGGATCTATTTCATAGAGAAGACACAGAAAAGTGTTACTCTAGGCAGCTCCTTCTTTATTTGAAGACTTTAGAATGCACTGGCTTCTAAGAGAGATGAGTGATAACATTAAATTGGGAGTATCATCCAGCCTGTTTAGGAGAAACTGAAGAAAACAATGGCAGAGGACGCTGAGAGGTAGTGAGTGGTCTAAACTTGGTGGGAAGAGCATGGACGGTAAGTGGTTTGTGATAAATATTCTAGCACAATACTGTCTACTCCAATGTAACTTTCTTTCCTCAATTCACAGTAGGTTTTTAGTTTTCAGAATTACATCATATGGTGGCTATTGTTACAGGAACATTTACAGTATTACTATTTTGGAGAGCACAACTTTGTCTGTCAATTTGCCATTCCCAGCTAATTACAAGATTGTGTAAAAAGGAGAGTAATTATCATTTACTGAGGCCCTACCATGTGCCTGGCATATGTTATCACATTCCCCAATGCTTTCAGAGTAGCCATTGTCCCCAGTTCCCCACTCATTGGTATCGCCAATTCAAAAGCAAAAGACAACTATGACAAATGATAGTATGTATAGGAAGTGTGCAGACCTCAGATTTAAGATTAGGGAAATAAAGTTGAGAATACACACACACACACACACACACACACATTACTTCTAATCATTTAACTTATATTTCAATATTTGTAACTGGTTGGTAATTGTGTTACCAAGAGTTTGTTTTCTTTGAAAAAAATTAATAATATCATTCTCTTATAAGTAGAATATTTTATATTAGAGACAATTACCTCAATTTGTTCCTGATTTTAGCGATTTACAGGGGTTGATTTTCTTTTTTTCTAAGAAAAGTAGTTTCCTGGCACCTGAAAGTGGCTTAAGTGTTGAACAGAAATTAGTCATGGCAATTAGAAATAATTTCACTATAGATTCTATGAGAATAATGATGTTGTTTGTTGTGGCAGGAAGTCAGGGAACCCAAACAGAGGGACCAGTTGAAGCCATGGTAGAAGAACATAAATTGTGAAGATTTCATGAACATTTATTAGTTCCTCAAATTAATACTTTTATAATTTCTTATGCCTGTCTTTACTGCAGTCTCTGAACATAAACTGTGAAGATTGCATGGACTCTTATCACTTCCCCAATCAATACCCTTGTGATTTCCTATGCCTGTCTTTAATCTTAGTCCCGTCATCTTCTTTGTAAACTGAGGAGGATATATGTTGCCTCAGGACCCTGTGATGATTGCGTTAACTGCACAAATTTTTTGTAGAGAGTGTGTGTTTGAGCAATATGAAATCTGGGCATCTTGAAAAAAGAACAGGATAACAGCGATGTTCAGGGAACACGGGAGGTAACCTTGAACTGACTGCTGGTGAGCCGGACGGAACAGAGCCATATTTCTCTTCTTTCAAATGCAAATAGGAGAAATATCGCTGAATTCTTTTTCTCAGCAAGGAACATCCCTGAGAAAGAGAATGTCCCTGAGGGTAGGTCTATAGATGGCCCCCTTAAGGTGACCACCTTTTTATGGTTGAAGCCGAAGGGATGAAACAAGCCCCGGTCTCCTGTAGTGCTCCCAGGCTTATTAGGACGAGAAAATTCCCGCCTAATAAGTTTTGATCTGACAGGTAGTCTGCTCTCAAACCCTGTCTCCTGATAAGATGTTATCAATGACAGTGCATGCCTGGAACTTCATTAGCAATTTTAATTTTACCCCATCCTGTGGTCCTGTGATCTCGCCCTGCCTCCACCTGCTTTGTCATATTTTATTACCTTGTGAAGCATGTGATCTCTGAGACCCACACCCTATTCGTACACTCCCTCCCCTTTTGAAAAATCGCTAATAAAAACTTGCTGGTTTTACAGCTCGGGGAATATCACAGAACCTGCCGACATGTGATGTCTCCCCTGGACACCCAGCTTTAAATTTCTCTCCTTTGTACTCTTTGCCTTTATTTCTCAAACCAGCCAAGACACTTAGGGAATAGAAAAGAATCCATGATAAATATCGGGGGTGAGGTTTTCCCTGATAATTTCTATTTTAGTATATCAAGTATAAGTAGTATATATGATATACTCAAATTTTCTCCTAATTTGATGCAATAGGCACACAGGAGCACTTTCTAGTTCACAGATAGGTTGTATCACAAAAGCTTGTTTTAGTAAACTGAATATTTGGAGTTGCTTGAAGCCACTTCCCCTAGAGACACATTTTTAAATGATGTTTGATTTCTATATCAAGCATAAAATTTAAGAAGAAAACATTTTATCTATTGTGTGACTGAAACATAATACAAAAGAAAATGTGAAACTTTAAGATCATTCCATCATAATAGGAACAATTCGCTTACTTCATTTTATTTGAGAATTGCAATGTATTTACGTTGACTAGTTTCTCAGGGGCCAGCCAGGTAGTCTGTGCACCAGTACTGATCTTTGGGAGGAACACTAGTCTGCAAGTGTTTGGAATAATTGACTTCATCCATCTTATCTCAGTAATAGTGTATGACTCTAGATTCTCTTCTTGGCTCAGTTTTTCTGGCTCAATTTTCTCAACCTGACAGTTACATTTATTTAGATTTCTTCTATATTAATTATTTCCTGCAGGAAACTGTTTACTGTTGTGTTTAAGAGGCAATAAATCCAGGTGACAAGCGTCCAATAAGACACAGCTATGATTTTTGCCCCTAATCTCTTTCTCAGTGAGAGGAAAGAATTGTCTTGAGAGGACACAAGTAGTAGCTCATAGCAAGGGAGGGCAGAGTCCTGAAAGGCAGAAGCAGGAGGAGTCTATTCCACCACTGCTGGGTTTCCCACGCAGAAATAAGCTGAGGGTGCACTGAGCAGGGAGAAACCTTAAATAGAGGAAGAGCGTGGATTCACGTGATTGCTCAATTACTCTTGGTCTTTCTCCATTTGAGAGTGGCTAGAAGCCTATTTACATACCTGATTGTGACAGAATAATGTTGTGGCCTGTCAGAAAATCCATTCACTTGCAGAAAGAAGACTATCAACAGAGCAACTTTAAAGAAAACTGGTAGGGAAGAGTGGAAGCATTCTCTGCAGGGGGTGGAATCCAGTTCATTTAATCAATGTAGCTTTACTCTGATTTCTTATCTTTAGAGTTTAAAGAGCTGAAAAGCAAGACCCTCTGGTGATTCTTCCATTGTGCCTTCTTTCTGGCCTCTTGGATTCAGTTGGGGCATCTGTTGATTGATTTTATTTAAGGCACTGTTCTTGATTTGCTTATTTTGCTAACATCCCTCTGTTTTCAATCTTCACCAAACATCTTCTATGTCTTATTAAGGAATTCAGCATCTCCTGCCTAAACCATTGTAAAAGTCATATTTGTGGATATTTTTTGATATGAGAATATCCATACAATTTACCTTCCCTGGTAAGGTCAAAATTCTCTTCTGAAGAGTTAATCATAGTTGAGCAATTCCCCAAAAGGTAATTGCCCACAATTAAAAAAAAAAAAAAATCAAGAGAATATAAAGCCAAATAAGATATCTCTGATAATATTTTCCAACTGTGTACAGGGTCTTATTGTTGGGCATTAAGGTCCTTCTAAGCTTGCCCTAACTTATCTTTCTTAGATATTTACGTGGATAATATCCTCTATGTTCTAGCCATGCAATAGCTCTAAACTTTCTCAAAATGTTACGTTAGTTTCTCTGCTGGAAGAAAATTCAGGGAGGCTAAAATGCAGACTGAACTGAAGTTAGTTAGACAACTGTAGCTCAGTCACTGTCTGGCTGAGCTTCCCACTCTTGGCAGCTGACTTAATGTTTCTTCACTCTTTACAGATGGATAAAAATGGCAAATTTTAAGTGTTTATATATGGGTTAAATGAGATAATATAATCAGATATTTAAACACAGTGTTTGTTCAATAAAAAACAAGTGTAGTAATTACCTTATGAAATTTATACATACAAATCCATCTTCCTGGAGAGATGGGTAAATCTCAGCTCTAACATCTTGGGCTTCAGTTTCAGCTTCAATATCATCTCCCCTTTAAATTAAATTTCATTCTTTTATTCCAATGACGATTTTAACACATAGAGAATGTATATTTTACCGCAATTAGAAAAGGACATTTTATAGTTCCTACTTAAGAGTGAATCTTTAAATGGCATGAATAATCTATTTAGATTCATATTTTCATAATGCCTGGCACAATGTGAAGTCTTAATAAATTGAGTTATCAGGAACTGATGTTAATTTGGCAGATGGTCTAGGAGAATTTTAAAAGGTGCACAGCACCCTTCTAAACACAACCTGAGAGATGCTTGCACTTTTAGAATCCCTATACCTTCCTAGTGTCCCCTGGGACCTCCCCCTGCAGTAGCGTTGGTCTGACCACTGGGCTATCCGACTCGTGGCTTAGGCTCCTCCTCCCAGTGTTTCCCTCCGGACTCCTCTTAGAAGAAACCCCCTGATGATTCGCAGCATGAAGAGCATAACTGGTAACTGCAGGGATACAGTTCAGCTGAGGAAGAAAGTGGTAATGATTCCTTGAAACATAAAAGAAAAAAACAAAAAAATCATTCTTGCACTGCTTTTGTCCTTCACCTGACCTTGCCCTTGCTCTCCCTTCTCCCCACTCACACTTCCTGTCCTCCTCAGTCACCTCCTCCTCCCACTGACTCATTTCCTTCAAATGTCCCATGCAGCTCTGACTTTAATCATGTTCCTTTGATTTTATGATGAAACACAGTTCTATGTCCTTCTGATGTTGAATTATTGTATTTATATTATTACATCATAGGAGTTAACAAAGTACCCTGCACTATGCATCTGTTATTTCATCCCGAAAGACAATGGGGTAATGCAAGTGTATGGCACAGGGGATTTGGGGTCATTACGTGCTGTTTTGTCTTGTCTGGTCTGGACTTCAAGTGCTGCAGATTGAGTTAGTCATACTCTTCAATTCGTGGCCAAATGTAGGTCTGGACTGATCCTCAATTTCACTAATACGAAGGTTTCTCTATGCTCACATTTCTGCTAAAGTTTAGCAATAACCACCTATGAGTTTAATCAATTAAAACTAATATATATAAAAATATTTATAAATGATACATGATGATATTTTATATGTATAATTTGTACTTGGTGTTTTTACTAATGGATGTAAACATCTCTTTGCCAGTTAGCTTGTATGGCTCCTTCTGCTATTCATTGCACCTGCATATCCTCAGCCCATTTTCCCATGGAAGCAACTGTCTGTGTCTCCATGGCATGCAGGATTTCAGATTAATTTCTTCTTCATTTTAGACATAGCAAATCACTTTCTCAATCTGCTCATCTGCCTATTAATTTTGATAATGGTGCCCTTTTCTGAAGATAATTGATCACTTTTGTATAGTCATATTAATGCAGTTTTATCTCAAGGTTTATGCTTTAGATGTATTGCTTAAAATATATCACTTATAGAAATTCAAGAAAATATTATTTTCTTTTCTTATATTAAGAACATAAATCCATATTTTAAAAATTGTATTTTAGTCTATTTAGGTTTCACATTTTTATTTGTATCTTTACTTTTCTATTTGTATTGAAACTTAAGTGCAGTTTCCCCAACATCATGTTAAACAACTTATTTTTCACCGTTTGTTTATGTTACTGACTTCATTATATATTTACTTTTCATACATACATTGATGCTTTCCTGAGCTCTTTTTTCAACTCCATTAGTCTGTTTATTATTTTATGTATATTGTAATGTATTCAAATATAGAATAAACAGTTTAGGGGATGGATAAGAATCAATAATATTTTCCATCTTTCAAAACAATATAAAGATGTCTATAAATTGGACAATAGATCAAATGTTTACTCCATAATGGGCAGGGATCTCAAGAATCCATGATAGGTAAGAATATTTCGTAAACTATCCTGAAGCCTATATATAATGATTACAGAGTCTTTTTATCTGACAACTGCTGAAAGGAAGAGAGACAGTGACTATTAGAAATATGTTTATGAGGCACATTAATATTTTAAATAACATGTTATATGCAAAATATGTAGTTATAGAGTCTGGTACTTATGTAATTTGCCAACAGAATGAACAGTTTTTCTGATAAAAATCACTCTATTTTGAAGTACTTTGTCACGTGATTAAAAATCACACATTCTTGGGAGGCCAAGGCAGGTGGGTCACCTGAGGTCAGGAGTTTGAGAGCAGCCTGGCCAACATGATGAAACCTTGTCTCTACTGAAAATACAAAACTTAGCTGGGCATGGTGGAGGGCACCCGTAATCCCAGCTACTCGGGAGTCTGAGGCACGAGGATTGCTTGAATCAGGAGGTGGAGGTTGTAGTGAGCCGAGATAGTGCCATTGCACTCCAGCCTGGGTGACAACAGCAAAACATCATCTCAAAAAAAAAAAAAAATCAAGATATTCAAAATGCTACTAACGTTCTCTCTAATTAGTAATAGAATATTTGTTGTTATATTCTTTGACTGAATTTTATGTCTTTTAACTTTTTCATAAAATAAATATTCTTTTTGCAAACAGAAGAAGAATTATATATTTGAATGGTAACTGGATTCAGGATTTTTGTTTGTTTGTTTGTTTGTTTAATGCGAAATGCCATTATGTCAGAGGCAACCCTGCTGAGGCACTTGTACATGTGACCTACACAGGCTTTCAAAGGTCAGTAAAGATTGTGATTGCTTGCAGATTGCTTTGACATTTTTGAACAAGTTCACAAATAAAAATATGCATCTAATCTTGTGTCCTTTGACTGAATATTTTCCCTTTTCCTATTCTCACTTTCCCAATAACATTTTTTTTTATCTGTTACTCTTTTTTGGCTCTTATTTCTCCCTCTAGCCACAATTTTTATCTGAATTTAGGATCCACAACAGCAGTTTACTCTGTGTCTCCTACCATAGCTCTCTCTGTCTCTTTTCTTGATCACTCCTTTTCTCGTAGGTTTTCTCAGACTCAAGGGGGAAAAGGGGCAAATAGCCTGCTGAAGGAAGCAATAGAATATTGTTACAGCTCATCAAAAATGGGGAAAAAAAAAAAAGAGAGGGGTACAATTTGCAACATAAAAACAGTTGATCCTTCTCTCAAAAAGTTAGTCTAGGATGAACTACAAATAGCAGTTCACCATTATGAAGTTGATGGGGGCCTGGAGGGAGCGAGGAAAGGAGAGAGAGAGGGAGAATATGATTAAGCCATAATCTGGCCAATCCCTCAGGAAGAACCCTTGAGTATAAACTTCCTACAATGTCTTTCTATAATCTTCAAATTTGAAGGATGACTTGGCAAAATATAAAATCTTTGGCTCATAAATTTATTTCCAGCCTCCTTCTGAAAATGTTGCTAATTTCCATAATGCTGTGATTTTTTGCAATGGAAAAGAAATCTTATACCATCCTGATTTCATTTCATTGTCAATAAGGTGGTATATTTCTTTTGCCAGGAAACCTAGATTAGATAAGCTTTACATGGATATTTTCTAATTTTCTAACTTTTAAGATTCTGATTTGAGCTGTTCTTTTACATTTGCAAATGTTCATTTATTAATATTTAATTTTTTGTTGGAGTGTTTTGTAGTCACTTTCTTCTGCTTCATGGTTCATATTTTGGGAAGTATTCTCATCAGCTGAAAAATTTATACTTCATTTTCCATCTCATTTTAAGGTAGCTTATACAAATATCTGTCATTTCATAGATGTTTTAACATTCTTAAATCACCTTCTTAGATGTTACTTGACCAGAAGTCACAGGCATTTTTATGGTAGTGGTGAGGTCCTTGGGTGAGTTATTAGATTTTATATTTTAAAAGTGCCCATCCTTTTGGTTCTAGAAGAGCATTGGGAAGGTGTTGGTATGTCCAATGACACCAGGATGCTTTTGTTTCTATGTGAATTTTTTTTTTTTTTTTTTTTTTTTTGAGATGGAGTCTCACTCTGTGCCTAGGCTGGAGTGCAAAGGCACGATCTGGGTCACTGCAACCTTCGCCTCTTGGGTACAAGCAATTCTCCCACCTCAGCCTCCCAAGTAGCTAGGATTACAGGCATGTGCCACCACTCCTGGCTAATTTTTGTATTTTTAGTAGAGAAAGGGTTTCATCATGTTGGCCAGGCTTGTCTTCAACTCCTGACCTCAAGTGATCTGCCTGCATCTGCCTCCCAAAATGTTGGGATTACAGGCATGAGCCACCATGCCTGGCATTTTTCTATGTGATTCTTAAGTTTTATCACCTCCTTTCTTCTCTCCCTTCATCCCCAAGACCCCAAGGGCCACCATCCCACTGAAGCCACTGCTTCTTACCTAGAATCAGTGTTCTCTCAGGACTGCTCACTGATCCTGTGTACTTCTGAGCCCCTTCGATTCCGTTTGTTGGTAGTGAGTGCTCTGATCTTCCATGTCTCAGCTCTTCTCACAATATATCCCCTTTCAGTGTGGGACCTGTTCTTTGTTGCATGATTTTATCTAGTACCATCACCATTAAGAAACAGCTGCATTTTTTTTTCCTGTGTATTCTTTGTGGAAACACTCTTTTGCACCACATGGAGCTGAACTTGCTTGTCTGAGTATCTTCACAGTGAAGTGTAATTGAAGTTTGGAGTACTCTCATCTCCTACGTATGTTCTCCTCATGGATTTAGAAAGGTTTTATGCACTCTAATGTTTGAGCTATATAATTTTGAAGAATGTCTATAGAGACATTTTTTTTTCAGTTTTCAGTGTCTTGTGGGAATCTCAAGTTCTTGGTAAGTTCTTCTATTCTGAATATCAGAAGATGAAAGAATTTTCTTGTCAAATGAGCATGCTGCAGTATAAGTGATATGCATAGTGTCATAATGGGTTTTCCTATCGCACACGTATTCAAGGAGGGTATTTGAAACACCTGACATTGTTCAAGCTTAGTGTTTCCATGGGGAAACATTTGTGGGAACTCATTTCCAAATGCAAATTCACATACTTCAATATCACATCCTTGTAAGTTGCAACATCCAAGCAAACAAGTCTTCCTTTGAAGGTCTGTAACTTGTAACCTAAAGAAGAAGTCAGCTGCTTCTAGTCACTGGTAAAAGTGTTATACACCACCTGGTGCACTGGTTCTTGAGCTTCACTGTATATAGGAAGCCAACCAATAGAGGAAATTATGAAAAATGTGTATTTCCCCACCAGACCTGCAGAAATTCTGATATAGCAGGTATCTGGGTTGAGCCCCAGTATTCTTCACTTTTTATCATTGAAGATCATTATAAGATCTCTGGTTATTCTAGTTGAGAAATACTGTCTCACGCCTTTTGCATTATGTTGTTCCTCACATCTGTTTAGCCTTCCCTCACTGCACTAATTGTTAAAAATTACAGAATATACTTTACTACGTTAAACAATAGTTATCCATTCTGATAGATTTACATTCCATGAAGTGGTGTCTATTTTGTTTCTCAAGATATTCATAGTAAACAACACATTATTTGTGTATTGTAGGTGGCCAATACGTATTTGTTGAACATGCAAATAATTGAAAATGACAAAAGTGGCCAGGCACGGTGGCTCACACCTGTGATCCCAGCACTTTGGGAGGCCGAGGTGGGCGGATCACGAGGTCAGCAGATTGAGACCATCCTGGCTAACACGGTGAAACCCTGTCTCTACTTAAAATTAAAAAAAAATTAGCCGGGTGTGGTGGCGGGCGCCTTGTAGTCCCAGCTACTCGGGAGGCTGAGGCAGGAGAACGGCGTGAACTCGGGAGGTGGAGCTTGCAGTGACAGAGATTGCACCACTGCACTCCAGCCTGGGAAACAGGGCGACTCTGTCTCAAACAAACAAACAAAAAAGAAAATGACAAAAGCAACCAGCTGTAGATAATCATTTTAGGTTATTAAAATTAAATTTGAGTTATTGATATTTTAATGTAACATATAGAGTGCATTTATCTATTTTAATGTATACTTCATATGCTATCAATTCAAGGCCATTAAGTTGTCAAACTGCCCATAAGTAGCAACAAAAATTAGAATGTAGAAATAATTATTTTAAGATTTTTTTTTTTGTAAATAATTTAAACTTCTTCATTTAAATTAAAAGGAAAATATGCCCAGAGCTATTAAAGCACCTATCTCCCATCACACACACCCCTTCACGTGCTGGCCCACTCAGAATCAGTGAGGGCCAGGGCCCAGGATTCTTTTCTTGGCAACTTGATGCTACTCTAAAGGGAGCTGCCTGTTGAATAAGATAAGTTTAGGTTGATCTTCCAGGGTTTTGCCCTGGTTTAAACTATAATGCCATTGAAATTAATATTCAGAATCCCAGGTCTCCTGCTCTGAACTTTTATTTTCTTGCTCAATTTTTTGATTTTAAAATTGTTATATAATAATTATACACATGTATGAGATACCTAGTGATGTTTTCATTCATGTAACGTGTAGTGATCACGTCAAGATAATTAGCATATCTATTATCTCAAACACTTAATATTTCTTTCTGTTGGGAACATTAAATATCCTTCTTCTAGCTATGCAAAACTGTATGTTATTGCTAACTACAGTCATTCTACAGTGCTATGGAATACTAGAACTTGTCTCACGTGACTTGCTGTCATGTCCTTTTCTGTTGTAGGTGCTGCCCCTCAAGTCCTATATTCAATGACTCTCAAATGTCCTTTTCACTTAATTTATTGGCAACAATCTTTATTTCCAATAGACAAATACTGATTGGCTCTTGTGTTCAAGATTTAAAAAAAAAGATTCTAATTTTTCTTTCATTGTGGATTGCTATAATTTAATGTAAAAAATTTATAGTTGCCATATCCATTTCTGATTGTCCACCATGTTTAGAAACTTTACTGAATACATCACAAACATTACCCCATGTCTTCCTCAATGTAGTTCTGCAGCAAATATGGAACCACCTACAATACATAGATGATGTCATTGCAATTCAGGCAACACTTGCATTAAGAGTCTGCAAACTGACATTTGTAATTTCATAAACTACTCAACTTGTAAATTGTTCCTCTAAAAGTTATATTACACAGAGGAGAGGACATTTGCCTCAGAAGCGAGTGTTAAGCTTCAGGTAAACGTCAGAACTATCTTCCTTTTATTTATTTCTTTATTACCTGAGAAATTTATAGCTGGACCTCTCCCAGTTTACGTATTGAATCTTATCGTTAGTGTTTCCTGGGTGATGGACTGTGTATCTAGGCCTCAAGGATCTTTTTTATTCATAAATTCATCTCCTAGAGCCTCATCTGCCTGGAAATAGGTATGTCAAGATGGCAGTTCTTATGAATTTTCCTTACCTAGGATTTAATTAGAGTCCACTGTCCCTTATTCTCCTCTGACATTAGTTATCAGGTCCCTTTCTCAATTCCAGGTTCTGCCAAAATAGAAGCAAGCATACAAAGCAAAGCAAAAGCTCACGAGATCCCTCCCAGTCTTGTTCCAGTGCAATGCATATACAAAAAAATGCTCAGCCCATAAGGCATTTTAATTATTAAGCCAACATCAACTTTTATTAAATGGTATCTACTCTCCAATTCTTTAGCATTTCAAAAATCATGGGAATCTAAGTTCTCCTGTTGCTATAAAATCAATTAGTATATTATATTCCTTCCCATTCAGAAATATGACTCTTTTGATGTGCTTGCTTCCTTGATGGCTTTTCAAGACATAGAAGAAAGTTATTTAACCCTGCCTTACCCAGACCTCTCAAGTAACACTTAACTGAACTTAATTAATTGGTCTTTCTTTCCTTCTTGGTCAGCTGCATCTGTTCCCCCTTTCCTCTCAGCTCTGACCAATGAACACAAATAATATACATGCATTCCCCACAGTGGCCATACCATTAATATGTGTGTATAAATAGCTCATGCTTCATTGTAACTCAGTGTCATGAAAACTTTGCTTAGATGCTTCTGAGTGTTCAAGGCATAGGTCTAGATCAAGTGTGCATTGAGAAATGAAGGAAGAGCAGGGTACTCTGTTGCTACTCTTGGTGATATATGTGATGTGATGTGTAAATCATAGTCACTGCTTGATATGGTTTGCCTGTGCCCCCACAAAAATCTCATCTTGAATTGTAGTTCCCAGAATCTTCATGTTGTGTGGGAGGGACGAGGTAGAGATGATGGAATCATGGTGGAGGTCTCCCCAATCCTATACTCTTGATAGTAAGTTAGTTCTCATGAGATATGATGGTTTTATAAGGGGCATCAACCTTTGCTCAGCAATCATTCTTCTCCTTGCTGCCATCTTGTGAAGAAAGAGGTATTTGCTTCCCTTCTACTATCATTGTAACTTTCCTGAGGCCTCCTCAGCCATGATGAACTGCAAGTCAAACCTCTTTATCAAAAAAATTACCCGAGTCTTGGACATGTCCTTATTAGCAGCATGAGAATGGACTAATACAGTAAACTGGTACCAGGAGTGGGGTGCTGTTTTAAAGATACCCAAAAATGTGGAAGTTACTTTGGACCTGGGTAATAGGAAGAGATTGGAACAGTTTGGAGGACTTAGAAGAAGATAGGAAAATGTGGGAAAGTCTGGAACTTCCTAGAGACTTGTTGAATGGCTTTGGCCAAAATGCTGATAGTGATATGGACAATGAAGTCCAGATTGAGGTGGTCTTAGGTGGAGATGAGGAACTTGTTTGGAATTGCACTAAAAGTGACCCTTGCTGTGTTTTAGCAAAGAGACTAGTGGCATTTTGCCTCTGCCCTCAAGATAAGTGGAACTTTCAACTTGAGAGAGATGATTTAGGGTATCTTGAGGAAGAAATTTCTAAACAATAAAAGTGTTCAAGAATTTACTTTGGTGTTGTTAAAATCATTCAGTTTTATGTATTCACAAAGATATGGTTTAGAATTGGAATTCATGTTTAAAAGGGAAGCAGAGAATAAAAGTATGGAAAATTTGCAGTCTGATGATGTGATAGAAAAAATTTTTTTTCTCAGGAAAAATTCAAGCCAGCTGCAGAAATTTCCATAAGTAAAGAGGAGCCCAATCTTAGTCGCCAAGACAATGAGGAAAATGTCTCCAGGGTATGTCAGAGGTCTTTGTTTGAAATGCTTGTTTTTCGGTACTGGAAAGAAATAGCACTTGAACATAAATTTAATTTATTTAGTAAGGCCAATTTTACCTTTTGCAGAAGGGATACACTTGTCAGCAGTTTTGTCATGAGACTACACTGAACAAAGGAGACAGGGTCATTTATAACCTGACATGTTTACCCTATTGCTGTGTCCGGCTTTTATTGGCTGGAACAGGAATTTATATTTTGTATCTGTCTTGATTGGCTAGCAACTAAGAACCTTTAAAAGAGGCAAAGATAGAGGATAATAAAGGAAGGAGGAAGTAACTTGTGGAATGTTGAGAAAGGTAAAAACACTTTTAAATAAGGAAGAGGAACAGGCTATGACCCAATGCTTACTTGGACTAGTATAAGCATGCCAGGGCAAATATTTAGGTTAAATTGTTGGAGTTCAGAACATAAAGTACACTGATTTTTTTTTCATTACGGCTAGCAGATATTTAAGAATGTTAGCACAGGTCTTTGAATAAATTTTACTTCTAAGAGAAGTTACTATTTATTTTTAACTAGATGGTGAGGAAAGTTTTTTGAGAAGAACCTCTACTTTACTTTTTACATCTTCACAGCTGTCCTTCCCATCACAGGCCCAGAGGTCTAGCAGAAAAGAAAAAATATGGTTTAGTGGGCCAGGCCCAGGGCCTTGATGCTTTGTGCAGCCTCAGGACTTGGTGCCCTGCATCCCAGCCATGGCTAAAAGGGGTCAAAATACAGCTTAGTCCATGGCTTCAGAGAGTGCAAGCCTTAAGCCTTGGCAGCTTCCACGTGGTGTTGAGCCCACAGGTGCACAGCAGTCAAGAATTGAGGTTTGGGAACCTCTGCTTAGATTTCAGAGGATGTATGGAAATGCTTGGATGTTCAGATAGAAGTTGGCTGCAAGGGCAGAGTCCTCAGAGAGAACCTCTGCTAGGGCAATGTGGAAGGAAATTGTGGGGTTGGAACCCCATACAGACTCCCCACTGTGGCACTGCCTAGTGGAACAGTGAGAAGTGGGCCACCGTCCTCCAGAACCCAGAATGGTAGACCCACTGACAGCTTGAACCATGCACCTGGAAAAGCCACAGACACTCAATGCCAGCCCATGAATGCAGCCAGGATGGGGGCTGTACACTGCAAAATCAAGGGTGAAACTGTTCAAGATCATGGGAGTCCACGCTTGCATCAGAATGATCTGGATGTAAGACACGGAGTCAAAGGAAATCATTTTGGAGCTTTAAGATTTAATAGCTGCTCTGCTGGATTTTGGATGTGCATGGGGTCTTTAGCCCCTTCAGTTTGGGCCAGTTTTTCCTGTTTGGAACAGGTGTATTTACCCAATGCCTCTACCCCCATGGTATCTAGTAAGTAACTAACTTGCTTTGATTTTACAGACTCATAGGCAGAAGGAACTTGCTGTGTCTCAGATGAGACTTTGGACTTGGACTTTTGGGTTAATGCTGGAATGAGTTAAGACTTTAGGGGATGGTTGGGAAGGCATGATTGTGTTTTGAATTGTGATGACATGAAGATTTGGGAGGGGCCAGGGACAGAATGATGTGGTTTGGCTGTGTCCCTACCCAAATCTCTTGTCTTGAACTGTGGTTTCCATAATCCCCACATGTCATAGGAGGGACCACGTGGAGATAATTGAATCAAGGAGGTGGGTCCTCCCATCCTGTTCTCATGATAGAGTTAGTTCTTAGGAGATCCGATTTCTTTAATAAGGGGTTTTTCTCTTTGCTGGGCACTTCTCCTTCCGGCCATATGTGAAGAAGGATGTGTTTGCTTCCCTTTTATGACTGTACGTTTCCTGAGTCCTCCTCAGCCAGGCTGAACTGTGAGTCAATTAAATCTATTTCCTTTATAAATTATCCAGTCTTGAGTATGTTTATTAGCAGTGTGAGAACACACTAATACACTGCTCAGCACCTCTAGATGTGAGCACCTTTCCAAATGTTTGAAATGGATCCAAGACCTCCCACTGATTGTACCATCTTACTACTGTGTCTAAATATATCTATTCCAGAAAGAATGATATATTTTTGTTTCTCCTTGGGGTCAAGATGGAGTGTCCTATCTATACCACCCATCACACAGAACTTTGAAGTGCGTGTATATTAGTGGTGAGAAGAGAGGTGGCCTGGGGGTGACCTTAAAAAGAAACATATAGAAATAAGTCTAGTGCTCTCGAATTCTGGATCTAAAAGGCAACAAACAGAATCTCAGTGGTTGATGTGTGGGAAGTAGAAAGTGAATGAGTTTGAGATTATATATATATATATGCAAATAATATCAAATTATCAGTTTTCTCTGACAGAAGTCTTAATTATGCTTCATGGTTTTAAACATATGCAGTGTATGTAGCTGCTACTTAGAATATAGAAAGCTGGAAGGAATATTGTTTCCGCCCTTACATAAACACAACCAAAACATGCTGGATTGTCTATTAAATTACAACTTTCTTCAACCTACTAGAGTGCTGAAGACAAGAAAACAAACTGAAGAAAAAGAACCTCCAGGGAGATAAGGAGGTAAGCATTTGTGGGAAAAGATACAGCTGATGACAAGAAGTTTGCTAAATTTTGAGTGAATAATTGAGGCCAAGGGTGGGCAAGTGTGAAACCCTCAGCACCCTTTTCTCACGGATCTCTTGAGAAATCTGGGAACAGGGCGAGATGCAGAAGAAAACTTCCTTTGTGGTGCAAGTGTAAGGGAGAGAACAGTGGTGCCCACAGCAAAGCTTCACTAAGGTCCTTCACTCCTATCGCTCCTATGTACAAAACCAAAAGCTGGTCCAGGAAGGCTTGCCATGGAAAATCGATGGCAGTTGTGGTAAGGGAAGACTGAAGGAGGGAGACAGAGAGGAAGAAAATAAGGAAGAAGTTGCTTTTGGAGAAAGACAAGAAACATCCAGACTGTCAGACATCTTTCTGGCCAGACCTACTGAGAAAAGGGTACCGCACCTACCTAAGACTGTGGTGAACCAAAACATTTCTTGGAAGAAAATAGCTTTTTCCCATCTCTAGTAGTTGTCATTTCAACAAGAATTTCATAGAAAAGCATCCTTTGGAAAGTATCTTTCTGGCACAACTGGCAATATATCATCTTTATGTTCAAGATGTAATTCAAGATATAATCAAATATAGGTCAGGATGATTATTTTTGAAATGTATACCAATCAATTGTATTGGAATAAAGACAAATTTCTATCTTTGATAACCTGGGAATATTTTTTGAGACACATAGTTTTGGATGTCAAAGAAAGAGAAAAAATGTTAGAGACAGCTATGAGGATGGGACAAGAAACCCAGGCCAAGTTTTCAGGCAGGAATATGAAAGGGGTGGTTAACGAACCGTGAGCAGACCGACTTGACTAACGCATAAAGGTGAGGGCTGCTTAACGGGCCTGGATGCACATGAGGTGTAGGCACAAACCAGTTTAAAGGTTGGGGGTTGATGAGGACAATATTGTGTACGTGCTTACTAAGTAATAGGAAAGTGTCAGTGATGCCTTTGACCAGGGTAAAAAGAGACTGGCAACAGGGGGATTTTCATGAAGCTCCTCTACAAATGCTATCTGTGGGTTTGTTCAAAGCTTGAGCTCAAATAAGGTCATAGATGTGGAAAGGAGGGCACCTGTGTAATGGGGATCTGCTGGAGCATTCACACCCCAACCTAACAGTGTGCAAAACACATTGTGCACTCGCCACAAGAACAGTGGCATGTCGGAGGAATACTCATTCATTTTTTAAATATATTGATTATCCTTCAGAATCATAGTTAGGAAAATGTATGCAGTTCTAATCTTGAGATCTAAAGACTAGAAGAGTAAATGCGAATTGTACTAACATGATATATTTTGCCATAAAAAGATCATTCCACACTCTTCATCTCATGTGAATCATATTAGCCAACATGTTTTTATCAAAACTTCCATTATTATATTATTATTGACATTATTAGCCCAAAGAAACAGAATTTGAAATTGAAAATAATAGCACCAAATGTATGTATTTAAATAATATCATTTACTCAGGTATAGCAAATAGAGGATGAGATTAAAGATCCATGACAAAATAAAGAAAACAGAATTAAGAAATCCTGATGCACATAAAGTTAGTGTCTTTTCAAGTTTCTAAGTGATTTCAGTCCGAAAAACCTGCAAGTGCAAAGCAACATTGTAAAGATTGCAGTGATGTGGGATGTCTCAAAGATGCCTAGCTATATTAGGGTTCTCCTGCAAAACAGGAAGATACATACATATAAAATGAGATTTGGCTCACCTGATTATGGAGGCCCAGAAGTCCCACAGTTTGCTTTTTGCAAGCTTGGGAGAAGCAGCAAAACAGAAGTGTAATTCAGTTTTAGTCTAAAGACCTGAGAACAGGGGTAAGGTTTATTGGTGTAAGTCATGGAGTCCAAAAGCCAGAGAACAAGGAACACTGATGTCAGAGGGCTGGAGAAGATGAATGTCTCAGCTCAAAAAGAGAGAGCAAAACTTGCCCCTCCTTTATATGTTTGTTCTATTCTGGCTCTTAATAGATTAGTTAATGTTTACCATCATTGGTGAAGGCAATCTTCTTCACTCAGTCTTCAAATACAAATGCTAATATCTTCCAGAATCACCCTCACAGATACATCCAGAGGTAATGTTTTACCTACTCTCTGGATATCCCTTAGCCCAGTCAAGTGGACACATACAATTAGCCATCAATGCCATCTATGGGGCCAGAAGAGAAATCAATACAGAAAGATCAGTGTGAGGCCATCAGCTGCAATAAGAAGGGATAAAAGTCATATGCCAAATTATCCCAGCCCCCAAACTATGACCAATGACTCCCTTCTCTCGAGTTGATAATCTATGATATTACAGAATGTGGTCATGAATAATAATTTATTTGTAACATTTTGAAATGAAGCTAATGTAAGAAAATGGCAAAAGGATATGGTGCACTATTAACTCGGACAGAATTATAAGTTATTTTAGACTCCAAACTAGTAGCTTCTTCCTCTGTTAATCACATTTTACCTACTGGACACTGACATCATCCAGGAATTCTTAATCCACATTCCAAATCTTTTAGTAGTGACTTTCAAGTAGCAGGATTTCTCATGGTTTAATACTAAAATAATGACATTAAATTAGTAATTTATATACATCACTAAATTAAATTATATATTAAACAGATTATATGGTCATCAATCCAAGAGAATATTAATGAACTTGGTTAACCATGAGCTCATCCATTAAAGAGGAACACTAGGGCCATTTTCAGACAATTCCAGTCATGCACAGTACATTACATTCTCATGTCCTTAACCAGGGCCATAGAAAACCAAGAAAAAATATTACTGGATAATTTACTTCTTCTCTACTCCTTTTTTCTTTGGGGACTTTGTTTTCTGTGCTCAATGTAATGGAGTTTATTAAAGTCCTGTTCCAATTTAGATGGAATGCTTATTCTTCCACCCAAATTTTGAGACATTTTCTCCATGGGGATTCATATGTAAGCATCCATTCACCTGCAGCAGTCAAAGAAAACAAAAGAGAAGATGACATTTCTTGTCTTTATTCACTTCACCTCCACCAGTCTCTAGGGGTCTGAGAATCCTATGAGGGAGCAGGCCAGGGAGCCAAGATTGCCTTTTTATTCGGTCCCATCCAGCGGCATTTTGTCCTGCAGCAAACAGATTTCTCCCCTCCTTATAAAATATCCTTCCACAAGGGGCAGTTTATTCAGATCTGCTGTGGGATGTATCCAGAACCTAAAGATAAGCATTGTTAATGAAGTCAGCCACATTCTAGTTGCAAAGAGTCTCTTATCTATAATCTTCATGCTGAGCACAAGAGATAGAGAGAATGCACTTTCAACTACGTGCTGTCAATGAGCTGCTGAATTCACCAACACCACAATTACTCCTCCTCCAGATTTTTTGCAACATAACTTCACAAATATTCCTATGATTTACTATAACTTTAGTTGGAGTTTTTATTATTACTATTATTTGAGGACAAAACACCCTATGTGACACAGAGTGGTTTTAATTCCATGCTCTCATAGGCTTTTCTTGTCCTCACCTTGGGAAAGACATAATCTGTCTCTTAGCCCACAGAAAGCTCCATCTCTATGGCAGCTAGAATTTCAAATGACCCCAAGGTTACCACCCACTAGAGGAGACACCTGTGTAATACCTGCCCCTTGAGTGTGAGCAGGTCCACTGAGCAGGATTTTTCTAGGCACCCCTTTCATTAGATTATGTTACATAAGACTCTGTTGTAGTAAACAGCAGTAAACTATCCAGTTGACTTTCAAGCAGTGAGTCTTGTCAGAGGTCCCTGTGGCTAGAATCTGAGAATAGCTTTTAAATTATGAGAGTGATCCCCAGGTACAAACCAGGAAGAAAACAGAAATCTCAGTCTTACCACTGCAAGGAAATGAATTCTGCCAACAGCCCAAATAAGCTTGGAAGCAGACCCTGAGTTTCAGATAAAGTTGCAGTGCTCATCAGAATCTTAATTTTAGCCTGGTGAGAAATTGGGCAGAGGACCCAATTAACCTGTGCCTGAACTCCTGACCCTCAGAAACTACGGCAAATACGTGTGTATTGCTTTGTTGTTGTTGTTTGTTTTGTTTGTATGTATGTATGTATGTATTTTGAAATGGAGTTTCACTCTTTTTGCCCAGGCTGGAGTGGAATGGCTTGATCTAGGCTCTACCACAACCTCTGCCTCCCATTTTCAAGAGATTCTCCTCCCTCAGCCTCCCAAGTAGCTGGGATTACAGGCATGCACCACACATGACTATTGTTTTAAGCTATTGTATCTGTGGTGATTTGTTCTCCAGCAATAGAAAAGCAACACAATCTTCCTGCAACCTCTACTACACTACCTATTGTAAATTCTGGAGAAATATTACCAGTATCTATAAAAGTGAAATATACACTGTGAATTAGTATTTTTGCAAAAATCAGTGTAACATATATGTCTAAAGTTTGCATAAATCTCAAACACTTAAACAATGAGACTTGAGTTCTAATCAATGATAATTTGGTACAAAATGCTGCAATCTAGGTAACATTTATTTTCAAACTTGATGTTTTATATGTATTTTATTTCCTTAGCAGTTGCCTACCAGTTCCAGCTATCTTAAATGTGTTATGTGGTTTCTACTGCTTTACAATTCAACTCATAATATCCTAATTCAAGTAGAGAATAACAAAATCAGCACTACGTATTCTTTTGAAATTCCTGAGCAAATTTAGATGACAGGTGTAGAAATTGCATGACTAATTCAGAGGATATGAGATTGGAAAGCCGTATACTAGGTGGCACATACGATATTTCCATCTCATTCAATTCAGAGAGCGTAGCCCTCAGAATCACCTTTTATTAGCAAAACGTTTGAGGACTGATATAAATTTGAATAAGTGGCAAAGCAATTTGTCATAGATCAAAATGCCTTTCCTTCTTTGCTACTACAAGTATTTAAAGCTTTCTTGCATGTTTATGTTCATTAATTTCACTCCATGGGCATACTGTAGCATGATAAAGCACTGGGAAATAAAATACTGTATTGATAAGTACTTTAAAATGCTTCAAATTGAATTATTTGTCTAAATAAGTTTATCTGATTACAAAAGGAAATAAATATTCATTGTGATTAATGTGGAAAATACAGATAAACAAAATAAAACATCAGGAGTACTTCCAGAACTCAGTTTTAAACATTTTTAGTAATATGGAATGTATCTGCCAAACATTTGAAAATAAATAATTGTTAGGCTAAAAATAAAGACATTTATACTAAAAACAAACAATTCAAAAATAAAATTAAGAAATCTTCTTATTCACAATGATAACAAAACAAAGAATATGCTTAAAAATAAGCTTAATCAAAGAGGTGAAAGATTTGTATAATGAAAACTACAAAACTTTAATAAAAGAAATTAATGGAAAGATAACTTGTGTTTGTGAACTGGGAGATTTAATATCTTTAACATGTTCATACTAGGCAAAGTGATCTACAGATTCAGTGCAATCCCTATCAAAACTCAAAAGGCATTCTGCTATGGTCTGAATGCTACTGCACCTTCAAAATGCATATGTTGAAATTCTACCCGCAAAGTCTATGGTATTATGAGGTTAGGCTTTTGAGGTAATTAGTCATGAGAACAGAGCCCTCTTGATTGGGATTAGTGCTTTTATAAAGGAGACCCAAGAGAGATATTTACTCCTTTCTGCCATGTAAGGTTAGAGAGAGAAGGTGGCTGTCTATGAGGAAATGTGCTGTCAGCAGACACCAAATCTGCCAGCACCTATTTGACTTCCAGCCTCCAGAACTGTGAGAAATAATTTCTGCTTTTTGTAAGAATCCCAGCCTATGTTCCTTTGTTATAATAGCCAGATTAAATAAAAACACAACCTTTACAACAATAAAATAACCTTAACATGTATATGATAACACAAAAGACCCCACATAGGGAAAATAGTCTTGAGAAAGAAGAACAAAGTTGGAGGCATAACACTTCCTGATTGTAAATTATAGTGTAATGCTACAGTAACCAAAAGAGTGTGGCCATGGCAAAAAAGTAGGCATATAGACAAACAGAATAGAATAGAAAGTTCATATATAAATCCATGCGTATACACTTCAAAAAGATGCAAAAACACACAATGGGGAAAGGTAGTCTCTTTAGCAAATGGTACTGGGAAAGCTGGTGTTGTGTTTTCTTCAGATTTGCTCATGAGGTCTCTCACTGGAGAACTTCTATGAACCCTAGCCCAGACAGGATTCCAGGGATTTGTTTCTGGATATTAATAGTGTTCCATCCTGGGCACTTCTTTATGCTGGTGAGTGACCTAATGCCTTTGTGTTCAACCCATGACCTAGTAACTCCCTGAGAGAAAAGCTGTTTATTCTATCAGACAGCATCATGACTCTTGTCTCCTCTGTGTCCAGCTTATTCCTACCAAGATAATCACTCTCTAAGAAAGCCCTGGCCAGGAAGAGAGTTTGGTTCGGGCGTGTGGGTCAGGTGATACACAAAAGAGACCTCGCAGGTCAAAACACAAAAATCACAGAAGCAATTTTAATATTTAGAGATTCTGGAAAGAAGAAGGCAGCATATTTTGTGGGGCCAACTGTCCCAAGGGTGACCGAAACCTGCTTCTGGAATGAGAAACTCCAACTTATATTCAAAATTGATGCTGAGTCAACACAAAATTATAGGAATTCACAACAACTGGATAAGCACATGCAACAAAACAAAACAAGAAACCCACCAAAACAGTAACTATCTTACAACAACGTATAAACCTAAACTCAAAATAGATGAAAAATTTAAACATAAGACTTAAAACTGCAAAACTCTTGAAAGAAAACATACAGAGAAAGCTTCGTAACATTGGACTTGTCAATTATTTCTTAGATATGACAATAAAAGCACAAATGACAAAAGAAAAACTAGAAAAGCAGAAAAACTTCTCCATAGCAAAGGAAACAATCAACACAGTAAAAAGGCAGCCTATAGAATGAAGGAAATACCTGAAAAACTGTACATACCATAATGATGATCCTTATAAATGGTTTGAAAAGAAAAAAAAATGGGCAAGAGACTTCAATAGACATTTCTCCAAAGAAGACATTTAAATGGACAACAGGTACTTAAAAAAAATTCAGTATCACTGATCAGGGAAATGCAAATCAAAATCATACTATTAGGATGACAATTACCAAAGAGACAGAAGTGTTGATGAGCATGTGGAGAAATTAAAATCTATGTACACTATTTGTAGAAATGTAAAAAAGTGCAGCTACTATGAAAAACAGTACAGAATTTTCTTAAAGAATTAAAAAACGAATCACTATGTGACCCAGAAATCTCACTTCTGGATATATATTTTAAAAGTTGAAACCAGCATCTCAAAAGATATTTGCACAGTCATGTTCATTGCAGCATTATTCACAATAGCCAAGATATAGAAACAACCTATGGGTTTGTTGACAGATGAAGGGATTACAAAAAAAAAACTGTGGTATATAAATATAAGGGAGTATTTTTAACCTAAAAAATAAGACATTCTGCCCTATGTGACAACATGGATGAACTGGAGGACATAATGTGAAGTGAAATTAACCAGTCACTGAAGAACAAATACTTCATCATTCCACTTATATGAGTTATCTTTTATTTTTATTATTATTATTACGATTATACTTTAAGTTCTAGGGTACATGTGCGCAACATGCAGGTTTGTTACATATGTATACATGTGCCATGTTGGTGTGCTGCACCCACTAACTCGTCATTTACATTAGGTATATCCCCTAATGTTATCCCTCCCCCTAACCCCCTCCCCACAATAGGCCCTGGTGTGTGATGTACCCCTTTCTGTGTCCAAGTGATCTCATTGTTCAATTCCCACCTATGAGTGAGAACATGCGGTGTTGGGTTTTCTGTTCTTGTGATAGCTTGCTGAGAATGATGGTTTCCA
>NW_012115910.1:1460080-1478598 GCF_000951035.1 Colobus angolensis palliatus
TTTTTAATGATTGCCATTCTAACTGGTGTGAGATTCAGGGATTCAATTTCTTCCTGGTTTAGTCTTGGGAGAGTGTAAGTGTCCAAGAAATTATCCATTTCTTCTAGATTTTCTAGTTTATTTGCTTAGAGGTGTTTATAGTATTTTCTGATGGTACTTTGTATATCTGTGGGGTCAGTGGTGATACTCCCTTTATCATTTTTTATTGTATCTATTTGATTCTTCTCTCTTTTCTTCTTTATTAGTCTTGCTAGTGGTCTATCAATTTTGTTGATCTTTTCAAAAAACCAGCTCCTGGATTCATTGATTTTTTTGGAGAGATTTTTTGTGTCTCTATCTCCTTCAGGTCTGCTCTGATCTTAGTTATTTCTTGCCTTCTGCTAGCTTTTGAATGTGCTTGCTCTTGCTTCTCTAGTTCTTTTAATTGTGATGTTAGGGTGTCAATTTTAGATCTTTCCTGCTTTCTCTTGTGGGCATTTAGTGCTATAAATTTCCCTCTACACACTGCTTTAAATGTGTCCCAGAGATTCTGGTATGTTGTATCTTTGTTCTCATTGGTTTCAAAGAACATCTTTATTTCTGCCTTCATTTCGTTATGTACCCAGTAGTCATTCAGGAGTAGGTTGTTCAGTTTTCATGTAGTTGAGCTGTTTTGATTGAGTTTCTTAGTCCTGAGTTCTAGTTTGATTGCACTGTGGTCTGAGAGACAGTTTGTTATAATTTCTGTTCTTTTACATTTGCTGAGGAGTGCTTTACTTCCAATTATGTGGCCAATTTTGGAATAAGTGCAATGTGGTGCTGAGACGAATGTATATTCTGTTGATTTGAGGTGGAGAGTTCTGTAGATGTCTATTAGATCTGCTTGGTGCAGAGTTGAGTTCAATTTCTGGATATCCTTGTTAACTTTCTGTCTCGTTGATCTGGCTAATTTGACAGTGGGTTGCTAAAGTCTCCCATTATTATTGTATGGGAGTCTAAGTCTCTTTGTAAGTCTCTAAGGACTTGCTTTATGAATCTGGGTGCTCCTGTGCATATATATTTAGGATAGTTAGCTCTTCCTGATGAATTGATCCCTTTAGCATTATGCAATGGCCTTCTTTGTCTCTTTTGATCTTTGATGGTTTAAAATCTGTTTTATCAGAGACTAGGATTGCAACCCCTGCTTTTTTTGTTTTCTATTTGCTTGGGAGATCTTCCTCCATTACTTTATTTTGAGCCCATGTGTGTCTCTGCATGTGAGATGGGTTTCCTGAATATAGCAAACTGATGGGTCTTGACTCTTTATCCAATTTGCCAGTCTGTGTCTTTTAATTGGAGCATTTAGTCCATTTACATTTAAGGTTAATATTGTTATGTGTGAACTTGATCCTGCCATTATGATATTAGCAGGTTATTTTGCTCGTTAGTTGATGCAGTTTCTTCCTGGCATCGATGGTCTTTACATTTTGGCATGTTTTTGCAATGGCTGGTACCGGTTGTTCCTTTCCATGTTTAGTGCTTTGTTCAGGATCTCTTGTAGGGCAGGACTGGTGGTGACAAAATTTCTAAGCATTTGCTTGTCTGTAAAGGATTTTATTTCTCTTTCACTTATGAAACTTAGTTTGGCTGGATATGAATTTCTGGGTTGAAAATTCTTGTCTTTAAGAATGTTGAATATTGGCCCCCACTCTCTTCTGGCTTGGAGAATTTCTGCCGAGAAATCTGCTGTTAGTCTGATGGACTTCACTTTGTGGGTAACCTGACCTTTCTCTCTGGCTGCCCTTAACATTTTTTCCTTCATTTCACCTTTGTTGAATCTGACAATTATGTGTCTTGGAGTTGCTCTTCTGGAGGAGTATCTTTGTGGTATTCTCCGCATTTCATGAATTTGAGTGTTTGCCTGCCTTCCTAGGTTGGGGAAGTTCTCCTGGATGATATCCTGCAGAGTGTTTTCCAACTTGGTTCCATTTTTCCCATCACTTTTAGGCACACCAATCAGATGTAGATTTGGTCTTTTCACATAATCCCATATTTCTGGAGGCTTTGTTCATTTATTTTTACTCTTTTTTCTCTACACTTCTCTTCATATTTCATTTCATTCATTTAATGTTCAAGCACTGATACTCTTTCTTCTAGTTGATCGAGTCAGTTACTGAAGCTTGTGCATTTGTCACGTAGTTCTCGTGTCATAGTTTTCATCTCTATCAGTTCTTTTAAGGTCTTCTCTACATTGATTATTTCACTTATCCATTCATCCATTCTTTTTTCAAGGTTTTTAGTTTCTTTGCGCTGGTTACATAGTTCCTCCTTTAGCTCTGAGAAGTTTGATCGACTGAAGCCTCTTCTCCCGACTCGACAAAGTCATTCTCCGTCCAGCTTTGTTCTGTTGCTGGCGATGAGCTGTGTTCCTTTGGAGGGGGAGATGCACTCTTTCCAGCTTTTCTGCACTACTTTTTCCCCATCTTTGTGGTTTTATCTGCCTTTAGTCTTTGATGATGGTGACATATGGATGGGGTTTTGGTGTGGGTGTCCTTTCTGTTTGTTAGTTTTCCTTCTAACAGTCAGGACCCTCAGCTGCAGGTGTGTTGGAGTTTGCTTGCGGTCCACTCCACACCTGTTTGCCTGGGTTTCAGCAGTGGAGGCTGCAGAAGATAGAATATTGCTGAACAGTGAGTGTTGCTGTCTGATTTTTGCTCTGAAAGCTTCATTTCAGGGGTGTACCCAGCTATGTGAGGTGTGCGGTGTCGGTCTGCACCTATTGGGGTATGTCTCCCAGTTAGGCTACTCAGGGATCAGGGACCCACTTGAGCAGACAGTCTGTCTGTTCTCAGATCTCAGCCTCCATGCTGGGAGAACCACTGCTGTCTTCAAACTGTCAGCAGGACTTTTACAGCTGCAGAGGTTTCTGCTGCTTTTTGTTTAGCTATGCCCTGTCCCCAGAGGTGGAGTCTACAAGGGCAGGCAGGCCTCCGTAAGCTGTGGTGGGTCCACCTAATTCGATCTTCTTGGTGACTTTGTTTACCTATTTAAGCCTCAGCAATGGCGGGTGCCCCTCCCCCAGGCTTGCTGCCACCTTGCAGTTAGATCTCAGACTGCTGTGCTAGCAATGAGGGTGGCTCTGTGGGTGTGGGACACTCCGGGCTAGGTGTGGGATATAATCTCCTAGTGTGCCGTTTGCTAAGACCCTCAGTAAAGCGCAGTATTAGGGTGGGAGTTACCTGATTTTCCGGGTGTTATGTGTCTCAATTTCCCTTGGCTAGGAAAAGGAATTCCCTTTCCCCTTGCACTTCCCAGGTGAGGTGATGCCTCACCCTGCTTCAGCTCTCACTGGTCAGGCTGCACCCATGGACCAGCATCAACTGTCTGACACACCCCAGTGAGATGAACCTGGTACCTCAGTTGAAAACACAGAAATCACCCGTCTTCTGTGTTGCTCATGCTGGGAGCTGGAGGCTGGAGCTGTTCCTATTTGGCCATCTTGAGTGCCTTCCCATGAGTTATCTTTAAAAACAAAACAAAACAAAAAAACAAAAAGAACAATTGTTTACATTTACATATCTTTGATAATGATAAAATTGAACTTTTTAATATAGAATGACCAGTATTATTGTCCCTTTGTGTATTTAATGGCAAATACGTTAAAATGTTTTACTTCTTTCCAGGAGGTACTGATTATTAAATGTGTTAGAATATTTACTACTATTTTTTTTTTTTACCTTTGTAGTTGTTTTAAGTGTTTGCATTTGTGTCAGTGTATGATTTGACATTTAGAAGTTTTAAATATCCAAGTAGTCAAAAGCAATTGACATACTACTTTCTGATTTTGATCTATGATCTTGTACTTAGAAAAACTTTCTCCATCACTAAGAATATTTAAAAAATCCTTGCATTCCTAGAAAAGTAATCAGCACATGGAAACACTTAAAAGTTCTTCACTTTTCTCTTAGCCAGTAAATTCCATTAATAAACATTTGCAAGAGATTTTGATGAAGGTTCAACTTGCCTTGGTATTCCTAAGAAAGGGGAAATAAATTACTATTCCACTTTTAATTCTTTACTTCACAACAATAAAGTTCAATTTTTTTAACCTTTAAATCTTTGGTTAATTTGTATTTGAATTCATATATTTTTGAAGTAATAAAGTAAGTGTTTTTTTTCTCGAAAATATATATTTTTATGTTTTGTTTGTTTAAGGGAAGTTTGGATTATGAATACCCTTTATATTCAGATTCACTAAGTATTTTGGAAGGTCTAATAAACTTATTTTCTATTTATGTTTAATGTATGCTTTCTTAATATTTCACTTGGATTCTCAATAAATATTTAGGCAAGGGATATCAAAACAATGCCAAATGACCATGTTTCAAATCAAAGAGCTGTTAAGAAGACTTATATCCCCACGTTTCCCCATTTTCTGCAGAGTGGGGGTCCAGTAGGTTACTTAGAGTCATGTTTGTAACAAACTTTAAAAAGAATGGTGTGTTGGTTCTCTGATTCATTGTTGCATTTAAAATGTTGTTTATTTTATTGTTCATAGTATAATACCTTTCCAAATTTATTTACTCAATATCACCTATCTAGTCCTTAAAACAGTTTCTAAGGTATAAAAGGCATTCTAGAAATATTTTTGGAAAAACTGATTTTTTTAGAAATTTGTGAACCTTGATAATTTTACAAAATGTCCATTTGCTAAGAAACATATTTGGGAATAAAAGGCTTTTGGATTGCTACTCAGCTCTTATGCAAGCCTGGAAACCTGAAGCAACCAGCATTTGAAAATATTATAGTATAACTTACTATGTTTCAGTGGGAGTCAAATATCTGTTAAACCAAACCTGCAAAAAGGTTTAATCCCATGGTAATATAAAAAAAACAGAAGCTCCAATGATCTTAAATTTATATCTGTATTATAGAACACACAGGCTATTTTCATAAATCACTTGAAATTTGTTTATGGATTAGAGGAGGCAGGAGTTTTCAGTTCTCTAAGCAATAAACTACTCCTCGTTTTTAATTAGATGTTGCTTGCAATTAAATAAAATGCCAGATATTCACTGAAAAGTCCAAATAATACTAGGTGTAAAACTAATCCCTAATTTGAAGCAAAAATTTATGCTGTAAGTTAGAAAATTCTTCCTTACCCAATTAAGATTTGGCATTAAGGAGAATACTTAGCCATGTATGTAATTATGTGAGGTCTTTTGTCACTGGTTCGATGATGTTTCCAAAACTAACTAGGCTCAGATTGAAAAAAAACCTGCTTTAAATGAGAGATATATGATTAAATCTTGAAAAATTCAAGTTTAAAATTAATTCATGGATGGGCATGGTGGCTCATGCCTGTAATCCCAGCACTTTGGGAGGCCGAGGCAGGTGGTTCACCTGAGGTCAGGAGTTTGTGACCAGCCTGACTAACATGGTGAAATGCCATCTCTACTAAATACAAAAAAATTAACCAAGTGCGGTGGTGCATGCCTGTAATCTGAGCTAGTTGGGAGGCCAAGACAGGAAAATCACTTGTACCTGGGAGGCGTAGGTTGCAGTGAGCTGAGATCATGCCCTTGCACTCAAGCCTGAGCAACAAGTGCAAAACTCTATCTCAAAAAAAAAAAAATTCTTTCTGATCAAATCAAATTTGATTATTCAGTTGAGGTTCTCAATTGCCTTTTTTGTTCTGTAGAGACTAGCCTTTAGCAAATAAGAAAGACTAATTCAATTGATATTTTTGAAAAATTACAAGGTCTGGGCCAGGCACGGTGGCTCACACCTGTAATCCTAGCACTTTTGGAGGCCAAAGCAGGCAGATCACATGAGGTCGGGAGTTCGAGATCAGCCGGACCAACATGGTGAAACCCCGTCTCTACTAAAAATACAAAATTAGGCTGGTGTGGAGGCACATGCCTATAATCCCAGCTACTCGGGAGGCTGAGGCAGGAGAATTGCTTGAACCGGGAGGCAGAGGTTGCAGTGAGCCAGATTGCACCATTGCACTCTAGCCTGGGCAACAAGAGCAAAAACTCTGACTCAAAAAAAAAAAAGGAAAAGAAAAAAAGAAAAATTTCAAGGCCTGGGCACACAGAATGCTATGAAGAGTACCTAGGAAGAAGCCATGTTTCAGACATCCTGGTCAGGAGACCAGACATGGAAATCACATCAATCACATATGCAAGTCAGTCTTCATTTCCAGTCACTTCTTTTTTCCTGCCAAAGGTTTCATGTACTCTATGTCAGGCCTCTGAGCCCAAGCCAAGCCATCGCACCCCCTGTGACTTGCACATATACACCCAGCTGGCCTGAAGTAACTGAGGAATCACAAAAGAAGTGCAAATGCCCTGC
Source organism: Colobus angolensis palliatus (assembly GCF_000951035.1). Classification (NCBI taxonomy): domain Eukaryota; kingdom Metazoa; phylum Chordata; class Mammalia; order Primates; family Cercopithecidae; genus Colobus; species Colobus angolensis. Next base: position 1,466,396 of record NW_012115910.1, read on the forward strand.
CTTGCCTTAACTGATGACATTCCACCACAAAAGAAGTGAAAATGGCCGCTCCTTGCCTTAAGCGATGATATTATCTTGTGAACTTCCTTTTCCTGGCTCATCCTGGCTCAAATAGCTCCCCCACTGAGCACCTTGTGACCCCCACTCTTGCCTGCTAGAGAACAACCCCTCTTTGACTGTAATTTTCCTTTACCTACCCAAATCCTATAAAACGGCCCCACCCTTATCTCCCTTTGCTGACTCTCTTTTCGGACTCAGCCCACCTGCACCCAGGTAAACAGCCATGTTTGTGTGAGCCATGTTGCTCACACAAAGCCTGTTTGGTGGTCTCTTCACACTGACATGCATGACAGTCTAAGTCTTTGAAAAAAGGCTGTGGCTTCACTGACCTGAATTCTTTTTCTTTTATTTATTTATTTTTTTTTGAGACAGAGTCTTGCTCTATTGCCCAGGCTGGAGTGCAGTGGTGAGATGTGGTTTCACCATGTTAGCCAGGATGGTCTCGATCTCCTCGACTGCGGGATCCACCCGCCCTGGCCTCCCAAAGTGCTGGGATTGCAGGCATGAGCCACCGCGCCCAGCCTTCACTGACCTAATTTTTAATGCAAACGAAATTGGTTATCAGCACCAATGCTACATCTCATCACTCACAAAGAGAAGAGTTCAAAATGGAAAGAACATTTACTAGGTGTGTGACTTTGTCAAGAGTCTTAACCACCCTTCATCTCACTCAGCCATTAATTTATACATTGAACAAGTGTGTGTGTGTGTGTGTGTGTGCACGCACATGCGTGCCTCTGTATCAAGGGAGAAGGAGAACCAGCTGTGTCAGTTACCACTGCAGGCTCTGGAGAGGTAAGAGTAAGCTGAGCGCATAAAAATATAGAAACCTCAACCTTCATTGAAGGTGACAGGTGATGGCAACTCCCATGAATGAAGAAAAAAGAAAAAGATAGAAATGACTATGGCAGGATGAGTGATCTTTAGAAGGGTTGTCAGAGGAGGGTCTACTGAGAAGGTAACAAACAGAGACCTGAGGAGGATAAGAAGTGACAAGCAAACTGGGATGAGAACAGTTCAGGCAGATGAAGCACATGTGCTGGAAGCTGGGCTCAAATGCCTATGTTTAGAAGAAGCAGCTGGGGCACTGGGGCTGAGCTTGTCGGACAAGGGAAGTGTGGCCAGAGTAGGAGGAGAGGATGCTGGTTAAATGGGAAAGGTTCCCTTGTCCCACTTCCAGGGCATGCAAGGGGGTGGGGCTCACTTCCTCAGGGCCCCACTGCTCAAACCTCTAGGGGAACACACAGACGGGCAGGTTGTGGGGTTCTGACCCCAAGACAGTGTCTAGGGTTGAAAGTTTACAGCTGAAGCCCCAGTGGGCATGTTTCAGGGTGCTCTTTTAGTTTGCCATCTTTTAGTCTGCCTGATTTGCATTAACCAGGTCAATTAGACCTTCTACCTTGTTGCAAGGGCAGAGGACCTTCTGTATCCTGGGTTCTTTCATTGGTGTATCGGAAGAAACGGATCATATATGGGCTTGGGGAATGAGTGCAAAGTTTTATTGAGTGAAAGTAGGTCTGAGTTGATGTGGGAGCCAGAAGGGAAATGGTTTTCTCCTAGAGTTCTGCCACTTGGTGGTCCCTGCTCTTCTCTGACTGCCCCAACCAAACTCTGCCTAGTCCCACCGGTCAATGGCCTGCCATCAGGTGCACCAGAATCTCTAGGTGATCTCTTTTAACTGCCTCCTCCCTCAACGTCTTCTTGCCATCCAGCCGCTTGTGTCTTCTTCTGATGATCTACTTCGCTGGATGTCTAGCCACCTGTGTATCTGATCACTAGGGTCTGGGGTTATGATAGGCCCAGGATGGGGCCATGGTGGGCCAGGATGGTCTTGGAAAATGCAAAATTTGCACGTGAAAGCAGGAGTGCCTGTCCTCACCTAGGTCTGTGGGGGTGGAACCCTAGCCAGGGACCCGCCTCTCTCTACTTCCCTGTCCTCCATTTTTGTGTCATTTAAAGGGACTATGCTCTTCCCTTCCCAGTACTCCCGTATCACTGGAGAGTAACAGGTACTGGATATTCTGGGGCCAATAGATTACAGAAATGTGGCTAAGCCTATATTCCCCTTCTGAAAGGGTTTTTCCACCTTAAGAATGTTACTCTTTTATGACATTAAAATATCAAAAAATAACAGATGCTGGCAAGGTTGTGGAGAAATGAAAACGGTTATACCCTGCTGGTGGGAGTGTACACTAGTTCAACTATTGTGGTAAACAGTGTGGCAATTCCTTAAAGACCAAAAGAACAGAACTACCACTGAGCCAGCAATCCCATTACTGGCTGTATGCCCAAAGGAATAGAAATCATTCTATTATAAAGATACGTGCATGTGTATGTTCATTCCAGCACTATTCACAAGAGCAAAGACATGGAATCAACCGAAATCCCATCAAAGACAGACTGGATAAAGAAAATGTGGTACAGCTATACGATGCGCTACTACGCAGCCATAAAAAAGAATGACATAATGTCGTTTGCAGGAACATGGATGCAGCTGGAGGCCATTATCCTTAGCAAACTGATGCAGGAACAGAAAAGCAAATACCACATGTTCACATGTTCTCACTTACAAGTGTGAGCTCAATGATGAGAACATGTAGACACACAGAGAAAAACAACACATACTTGGGCCTATTGAAGGGTGGAGGATGGGAGGAGGGAGAGGATCAAGAAAAAAAAAAAAAAGCTAATGGGTACTAGGCTTAATTGTTGAGTGATGAAATAATCTGTACAACAAACCCCCATGACACAAGTTTACCTATATAACAAACCCAGACATGTATGCTTGACCTCAAAATAAAATTTTAAAAAGTCACTCTTTTTAAGGGGGACATGTAAACAATCAATGGATATTTTGTAACTTGTGGTATTTACCAGCTATCTGCCTTAAATCAAATGACTATATAGACATTTAATACCTTATGTGATCTTTCATATGTTAATCCAAAAGAGTAACAACTGAGGTAGTAGCATGTGCAATTGGGATAAATTTGACCACATAAGAGAAGTGACTTCAAATTTCTCTACCAGTGAATATCACTACCAATATATTCTACCCCTTGAAATTTATATAGTAGTGATGTCAGTGTTTAATCATTCTAGCTAGGGAGAATAAAAAAGAACTCAAAGATGTTTGTTAGATATTAAGTATAAGGATCTGGAGTCGGGGCTCATACCTGTAATCTCAGCACTTTGGGAGGCCAAGGTGGCCAGATCACCTGAGGTAAGGAGTTTGAGACAAGCCGGGCCAACATAATGAAGCCCCATCTCTACTAAAAACACAAAAATTAGCTGGGCTTGGTGGCGAGTGCCTTTACTCCCAGCTACTCAGAAGGCTGAAGCAGGAGAATCACTTGAACCAGGGAGTCGGAGGTTGTGGTGAGCAAGATCATGCCACTTCACTCCAGCCTGGCGAAGGAGCAAAAATCTGTCTTAAAAAAAAAAAAAAAATTAGCCAGGCATGGTGTCATGTGCCTGTAATCCCAGCTACTCAGGCAGCTGAGGCAGGAGAATCTCTTGAATCCGGGAGGCGGGGGTGGCAGTGAGTCAAGACTGTGCCACTGCATTCCAGCCTGGGCAACAGAGCAATGCTCTGTGTCAAAAAAAAAAAAAAAAAATTAAGTATGGGGAGTATTTTGCTCTGGACTTACTGAATCCAGGAAAGTATTGCCTTTGCCCTTACTGAGTTTGTAATCTAATTCACGCAGGAAAGAGGCATAGAAAACTAACCACACTTCAAGGCTGACTACAATCAGTGTGATGACGTAGAGCCAACATCCCACCAAAAGCAGAAGGGTAAGTGCTGCCTTGAAGGCAAGGGAAGACATTGTGGAGTAGGATGTGCCAAGAGAATACTGAAGAACAATTGGGATTCACAGAGAAGCTGACCAGGTAGGAAAGATAATCCAGTTTAAAGAAAAATATAAACAAAGACAATTCTGGCTTTTCTTCATTGCACTCTTTCCTGTTGTCAAATTGCTGCCTCTTCTTTAGGCTGAAGGCCCTGGTTTTATAAATGTGATATCTATAGATAATGTTATGCTGATGGGTTAGGCATTAGCTTATTTTACTTGATAACCTATTTAAAGAAGTATAAGCCAGAGAAGTAGTTCTTCTGACAGGATTCAAGGAGGATCCTTTCCTCTGAGCTGCAAGATATACACCATAAGGATTCTCATGTGGTCTAATACAGAGGGAATTTCCTCCACAGGGCATTTCAACATGCTTTTTATATTGGCTATAGAAGGAAGCATCTCCTTGCCTGCTTTCTTCCTGTTCTTCCAAGACCTAGAAGAGTCCTTACAGTTCATGCATTCTGTATCTTACTTTCCTCTGGCTCTCTACTAGTGGCAAATCCCTTTTCCAAGGGATTTTGAGAAATATAGAGTTATATCTGTAGTATATTGTTTTTTAACATAAATCCTAATCTGATTTTAAATAGGAGAGCAGGTAGGTATGAAAATACTGAGATAAAAAGTCTTTCAATAGCGCTAGTGATTCATCAAGCATAAAGAAAGGAAATGCACATTATCCAAACACTTCACAAATATTTATTGAAAATTACCTCAGGATGAATTATCACTTAGGTATTGAGAATGCAATAAAGAACAACATAGAGTTCCTGTCCTCTCTGTCATATAGTCTAGAAGAGAAGAAGAAATAGCAGATGTTTTTTAGGTATGAAAAAGTAGGTGGTAGAAATTAACGTAGATTTCTAAATGGGCATGGAAGAAGTCTTACATTAAGTCTCCAGAATTAGGAAATGTATTGGTAGAATCCTTACACTGGTTCCTTAATCCATCTTAATGGGGAAGGCCAAATGGAAGCCTCAGATACCACTATTGCCCTGACAGCCTTGATTACATTGACTTGAGTGCATGGTATAGTTTAGTGCCAATCTGGAAGGCCTAAAGAACAAGGGTGGTGAATACTGTCTTCTATCCACTCAATTCATAATCTACACTCCAAATCCACGTGGATCCTGGATGATGGCTGAAGGTTACCATAAACCCAGGCAAAAAGCAGCTCAACTGCAGTTTGCATGCCAGATATGTCAACTTTGCTAAATTAAATTAACAAAACCTCAGATACGTGATATGTGGTCACTGATCTTTAAAGCTTTCTTTTATACAGCTAATAGAAATAAAGAAAAAGCCTATTTTTATATGTAACTGGTAAGATACACATTAAGAGTCTTGGTGAATGAGATGGTTTGGTTCTGTGTACCCACACAAATTTCATGTTGGATCATAATCCCCAATCCCCTTACCCAAGGGACCTGGTAGGAGGTGATTGGACCATGGTGACAGATTTCCCCCTTGCTGTTCTCATGACAATGAATGGGTTCTCCCCACATCTGGTTGTTTGAAAGTATATAGTGCTTCCTGCTTCTTGGTCTCTTCCTCCTGCTCTGGCCATGTGAAGATCAGACTCACTTCACTTTTGCTTTCTGCCATGATTGTAAGTCTCAGGAGGCCTCCCCAGAAGCAGAAGCCTATATGTCCTTCAGAACCATGAGCTGATTAATCTTCTTTTCTTTATAAATTACCCATTTTCAGGCATTTCTTATAGCTGTGCAATAATGGACTAATAAAATTGGTACCAGAGAAGTGGGGCATTGCTATGAAGTTACCTGAAAATGTGGAAGCAACTTAGGAACTGAGTAATGGGCCAAGGTTGAAACAGTTTGGAGGGCTCAAGAGAAGACAGGAAGATGTAGGAAAGTTTGGAACTTTACAGAGACTTGTTGAATGGTTGTGACCAAAATTCTGATAGAGATATGGACAATGAATTCCAGGCTGAGGTGGTTTCAGATGGAGATGAAGAACTTCTTGAGAGCTGGAGTAAAAGTCATCCTTGCTATGCTTTAGCAAAGAGGCTGGGGCATTGTGCCCCTGTTCTATATATCTGTGGAACTTTGAATTTGAGAGAGATGATTTAACGTATCAGTCAAAAGAAATTTCTAAGCAGCAAAGCATTCAAGATGTAGCCTGGCTGTTTCTAAAAACCAGTGCTCATCTGCGTAAACAATGAAATGACCCAAAATCAGAACTTACATTTTAAAATACAAATAGCATAAAATATTGGAAATTTTGCAGCCTGACCATGTGCTAGAAAAGAAAAACAAATTTTCTAGGTAGAAATTCAAGCAACCTACAGAAATATGTATAAATAAAGAAGAGCTAAATGTTAATAGCCAAGACAATGGGGAACATGCCTCCAAGGCATTTCAGAGACCTTCATGGCAGCCCCTTCCATCACAGGCCCAGAGGCCTAGGAAGAAGGAATGGTTTTGAGGGCCAGGTCCAGTGCGCTGCTGCTCTGTGCAGCCTCAGGACAGGGCACCCTGCGTCTCAGCTGCTCCAGCTCCAGCCATGGCTTAAGGACTGCAGATATATCTCAGACTGCTGCTCCAGAGAGTACATGCTGGAAGCTGCCAAGGCTCCCAGATGGTGTTAAGCCTGCAGGTGTGCAAGGAAAAGAGTTGAGGCTTGGAAGCCTCCATCTAGATTTCATAGGTTGTTTGAAAATGCCTGGATGTGCAGCCAGAAGTCTGCTGCAGGGGCAGAGCCCCCATAGAGAACCTCTAATAGAGGAGTGCCAAAGGGAAATGTGAGGTTGGAACCCCCATACAGAGTCCCTAATGGGTCACTGCCTAATGGAGCAGAGAGAAGGCCACCATTCTGTAGACCCAACCATGGTAGATCCACCGACAGCTTGCACTGTGCATCTGGAAAAGCCACTCAATGCCTCGGCCCATTACTCAGTTTCTAACTTGCTTCCACACTTTCAGGTGTCTTTATAGCAATGCTCTGCTTCTCTGGTACCAATTTTCTTTATTAGTCCGTTCATAAAGCAGTGGAGCTGCCCAAGGCCTTGGGAGCCCACCCATTGTGTCAGTATGGCCTGGATTTTAGACCGGGAGTCAAAGGAGATTATTTTGGAACTTTATGATTTAGTGACTTCCCTGCTGGGATTCAGACTTGCATGAAGCCTGCAGCCCGTTTGCTCTGGCCTATTTCTCCCTTTTGGAATGAAAGCATATACCCAATGCCTGTACCTCCCTTGTATCTTGGAAGTAACTAACTTGTTTTTGATTTTACAGGCTCATAGGTGGAAGGAATTTGCATTGTCTCAGATGAGATTTTGGACTCCGACTTTTGTGTTAAGCTGGGAGGAGTTAAGACTTTGGGGGACACTTGAGAAGGCATGATTTTTTTTGAAATGTGAGAAGGATATGAGATTTGGGAGGGGCCAGGAGTGGGATAATATTGTTTGTCTCTGTGTCTCCACCAAAATCTCATGTTGAATAGTAATTCCTAATACTGGGAGAGGGACCTGGTAGGAGGTGACTGGATCATAGGGGCAGATTTCCACTTTGCTGTTCTCACGGGAGTGAGTGAGTTCTCATGAGATTTGGTTGTTTAAAAGTGTGTAGCATTTCCTCCTTTGCTCTCTCTTCCTCCCACTCTGGCCATGTGAAGACCAGGCCTGCTTCCCCTTCACCTTCCCAATGATTGTACCTTTCTTGAGGCCTCCCCAGAAGCAGAAACCTGTATAACCTGGAGAACCATGAGCCAATTAAACTTCTTTTCTTTATAAATTACTAATTTTCAGGTAGTTCTTTATAGCAGTTCGAGGATGAACTAATACAGCCAAGTGCTGTGCTAACATACTTCCTCCCTATCTTAATAAAATTAATGAGAGAGAGATTATCTGAAAAAAAATAGAGAACATCACAGTGGTGATAAAAGAAAAACTATAGCTGAATTAAATTTAAAGGAGTTTGACTGAGCAATGAACAATTTGCAAGTTGGGCAGCCTCCCGAATCACAGCAGATTCACAGAGACTCCAAAGGGGTCTCCTGGTCAAAACAAATTTATAGACAAAAAAGGCAAAGTGACATATAGGAATCAGAAGTGAGGTACAGAAACAATGAGATTGGTTACAGCTCGGTGTTTGCCTTATTTGAATGCAGTTTGAACATTCAGCAGTCTATGGGTGGTTGAAGTATGGCCGCCGCTGGAATTGGCCGACACCCAGCTATTGTTACAGGTGCATATACTACTAAGTTAGGTTTTTAACTTTGCCTGACTATTAAGCTAGGTTACAGTTCATCCATAAGGACTCACATTATAGTACAGAGTCCTTCTCAAGCCATATTTAGTTTAACACTGGTAAATTGTAAATTTTAACTGATTATACAAAACTATTTATGTTGTTCATACTGTTCCAGCTTTGGTCCTTGGGAGTGACAGAGCAGGAGCATTGCCATCTTGGACAAGCACCACCATTTTAAAGTTCACCTTGATCAAAAACCACCTAAATCCAAAGGGCATCAGCCTAATGGCTAAGGTCAGCATGACCATAAACCACAAATGACATTTCCGACCAGAAACATTGCAACCATAACATAAACCCCTTCTCTACCAGAGAGATGTCAGCCCCAAGTAAACCTCCACTCTGACCAGAGACATTCGAACCCTCAATAAAATTTTCCCCAACACAGAAACATTCCAAGCCTGTGATAAGTTCTCTTGTCCTGAACCCCTAAATACTCTTAGTCTGTAAGAAAGAATGCTCCTGACCAAAATCAGCCTGAAGACTCTCTCAGGTTGATTCTCCAAAATAAACCTGTCTTTGACTTTTGAGCCACTTTTCGTGTTTCTTTCCTCTTTCTTTAACTCTTACAGGGAGAGCTGTCAGTTAGCTCTTCTCTCTTTTTCACATACCCTCATAATTGTGTTGTTTTTGAGTACTGTCTTACTTTCTGGCAGGACAAGATACACCAGGATCAACTTTTATATTGCTGCCTTAGTCCTAGAATCAACTATTTTTTCCAAGGAAGCTGGTTATACTTATTGGAGATGGGTTTTAGGAAAACAAGACCCTGCAGTGAGCTTTCTCTTTGTTGCTGGGGTGATGTTGCTCCTTAGGCCATCACATCAGACAGAGCAAGAACATATCCATGTGTATACACAGCCAGGTATGTACACATAGCTATAAATACCCATCTGTATCTGTATTAAGCTAATGTCAGGACCCAGAGGAAACTTTCCATCTGCCCTCTGAAGGTTCTCTGGAAGTTAACTGGCAAAATGGATTAATAGGAGAAAGGGCATATATATTTATTAACATTGGAGGGAAGGGGGAAATCACTCTCCCTCCCGCATAAAGCTTTATACACTCCTTACATAGGACAGGGAGGAGATGGGAAATGTAGACTATTTTTTTGAGCGGTAGTGGCAGTAAATAATTATCAGGGAGAAGAAATGGACCAGGGAAACACAAATGAACTTGTAAATGATCCTTTTTGGAGTTTGAATGAGCCTCAGAAGCAGGCATTATCTTGTGGAAAAGTCCATCCAGGTATGGTTGAATTCTTCGGTCTTCTTTTCGGAAATAGATAATGAGATTTCAGGGAAGGGATAGAAAGCAATTTTCTTTCTTTTGGTAAAAAGTTTTCATGGTCAGATAAGGAAATTCCAGAGTGAGGCCGTTTGGGAGAAGCATGATGATTAAAGAAACCTAGATTCTGAGGCTTATTCCTGAGGCCTTTCTATTTCCAAAAGCACTCAGCCTGCCAAGCATCATATTTTGGGAAATAATTTTCTGCACCCCAAAACTAAACATGAGGTGATATTAATGTCTGCAGCATTAATGCATTGTAACCACCCAATGGGTAAACCTTGCCTGCTGCCTAGACAGAGCTGATTTATGAAGACAAGGGAACTGCAAAAGAGAAAGAGTAATTCATGCAAAGCCAGCTCTGTTGGAGACCAGAGTTTTATTATTACTCACATCAGTGCCCCCTAGCATTCAGGGATCAGTTTTTAAGGACAACTTGATGGATCAGGGGAAGCCAGTGAGGCAGGAGTGTTGATTGATTAGGTGGAAGACGAAATCATAGCGAACTGAAGCTGTCTTCTTGTGCTGAGTTAGTTCCTGGGTGGGAGGCCACAAGATCAGAAAAGCCAGTTAATCCACCTGGGTGTTACCAGTTGATCTATCAGTGCAGGGTCTGCAAAATATTTCAAGCACTGATCTTAGGAGCAATTTAGGGAGGGTCAGAATCTTGTATCCTCCAACTGCATGACCCCTAAACCATAATTTCTAATCTTGTGGCTAATGTTAGTCCTAGAAAGGCAGCCTAGTCCTCAGGCAAGAAGGAAGTTTGTTTTGGGAAAGGGCTGTTATCTTCTTTATTTTAAAACATAAACTATAAACTAAGTTCCTCCCAAAGTTAGTTCTGTCTATGCTCAGGGATGAGCAAGGACAGCTTCAAAGTTAGAAGCAAGCTGGATTCAGTTAAGTTAGATCTCTTTCACAGTCTCAGTTATAATTTTGCAAACATGGTTTCAGCATCACCACATGACCATCCTGTCCTTCTCTCATTGCTTTTCTGAAAACTGCCACTCCATCAGTGAGAAACCAGGCTCCTATCATCCAGCATTAACTTTAATTGCTCAATCCCAGTAGACATGTTTCATTATTTCAGAATTGTTAACATGTAACCCTTTGAGAAGCAATGTTATCAACTAGATAAGAGTGACTTGTCTTTAGTTTTCCAGACTCCATTCATTTTCCAAATCCCTGAGAGCCATACCTTTTGATCTCACTCAGTTCTGTGAGGTTATTTCATCTTTTTTTTTTTTTTTTTTTTGGTGTATTTTGTCGCAGTGAACATTTTATGCTGAGATTCCCTGACCTATATGATTGATTTTTTTCTTACATTAAATTAAGTCTTTGTTTTGTAACAAGTTTTCAACAAGATATGTCACAGAAACATATTTATATTTTGGGGTAAAATATTTCTATTTCTTTCAGGGCATGCTATCTGTCATTTTATGTAATCTAGAGTTGGGTTTGTATTTATTTTATTGCTAAAGCGTGTTCTCTCAGCATTAAGACCTTTGTTTAATGTTAATGCAGGTAAGTTGTGCCTGAATTCCAAAGGGAGAAGAGTATAATGAAGCATGTATCACCTCTTCCTTCCCATCATGACCTGAAATAGTTTGTTAGGTTAACTTTAAAACGCCCTCGGCTGACAGGAAGATCCATTCAGTTGACCGAGGGGCACAGGATTGTATTTTTGGTTTACAGAATCATACTATATGTAAGCTTTTGACCTGGCTATTTCATTTGGAAATATGGCTTTAAGATTCCCCCATGTCTTTATGATTAATGATTCTTTTTCTATTAATGAATAGTTTTCAATTATGTGAATGTACCATAATCTATCCATTTATCAATTGAAAGATAACTTGTTTTTTTTTCCACTTTTCAATAATGTGAGTACAGCAGCTACAATTTTATATTCAGGTTTTGTGTAAATGTTAAGTGTTTCAATCACTTAAGTAAATATTTCAAGTAGTTACTAGGTCACATGATAAAATTATGTTTAACGTTGTCATATACTGTCAAACTGTCTTCCTAAGTGGCTGTATCATTTTGCCTTTCCACCAGCAATAAACAAGAGTTCCTGTTACTCCACATCCTTGCCAGAATTTGACTATGTCTATATTTTAGACATTAGCCATTGTAATAGTTATGCATTGGTATTTTGTTTTAATCTGCACTTCCCAAATAGTATAAAATGTTAAACAGCTTTCCATATGTTTATTTTATATCGGTATTGCTTTTCAGGCAAGGCATCTTTTGCACATTTTTTATTGGGTTGTTATTTTCCTTATACTTGATTTTTATGATTTTTTGTATATTTTGGATACAAGTCACTTATCAGATGTATATTTTGCAAATATTTTCCCTCATTCTCTGACTTGTCTTTTAATTCTCTTACCTGTGTCTTTCACACAGCAGAATATTTTAATTTTAATAAAATCCAATTTATAAATTTTTTTTCCTTAGTGATGCTGAAGCACATTACCTCACCCAAGTCATATAAATTTTTTTCTTATGATTTCTTCTGGAAGTGTTATACTTTTCAGTTTTTCACTTACGTCTCTGGTCCATTTTAAAATAATTTGAAGTAATGTATAATCTCTAGGTCTAAGTGATGTTCTTCTTCTCTCCTCTTCCTCCTCTTCTTCCTCCTTCTCCTCCTCTTCTTCCTCCTTCTCCTCCTCCTCTTCCACCTCCTCCTCCTCCATCTCCTCCTTCCTCCTCCTTCCTCCTCCTCCTC
>NW_012115910.1:1478648-1486093 GCF_000951035.1 Colobus angolensis palliatus
TCCTCCTCCTCCTCCTTCTTCTTCTTCTTCTTCTTCTTCTTCTTCTTCTTCTTCTTCTTCTTCTTCTTCTTCTTCTTTCTTCTTCTTCTCTATGAATTTGACTGTTCTAGGTATCTCATGTGTTTTAGTCTATTTAGCATTGCTATAAGGGAATACCTAGGTTTTTTTAAACTTTATTTAGCTTATGATTCTTCCAGCTGTACAAGAAGTAAGGCACCAGTCTTTGCTTCTTGTGAGGTCTTTAGGCTGCTTCCACTAATGGTGAAAGAAGAGAGGCTAGTGTGTAGAGACCACATCATGACAGAAGAAAGCAAAAGAGAGAAATGGGAGGTGCAAGACTCTTTTAAACAACCAGCTCTTACGGGAACTAATAGAGTAAGAACTGATTAATTAACATGAGGGTGGCACCTTGCTATCCATGAAAGACCACCCCCGTGACCCAATATGTCCCATTAGGCCCAACCTCTAACATCAGGGCTCAAATTGCAACATGAAATCTGGAAGAGTCAAACAAACCAAACTATAATGTCATATGAATGGAATTGTATAGTATGTGTCTCTTTGTTACTTATTTCATTTAGTATACTGTCCTCAAGTTTCATGCAAGCTACAGAATGCATCATAATTTTCTTTTTTTAGGGGTACTATTCCTATAGATATAGATATTCTGTTTAGCCATCCATCCAATAATGGACATTTGCATAGATTCTATGATTTGGCTATTGTAAATAATGTTGTTATGATCATGGGCATATGTACAAATATTTTTTCAAGACTTCAGGTTTTTTGGATATACACTCATAGATAAAACTTGTTCATCATCAGGTAATTCTATTTTTAATTTGTTGAAGAGTTGTCATGCTATTTTCCAAAGCAGCCTCACCATTTTACATTCTGACACACAGTAGACAAGGGGCTCTAGGTAAAGATGCTTGTATTATTAAAAACACACTATGTTAGCAGGTAAATGCCTAAAACACATGTTTGGCCTGTTAAAATGTGTTTCTTGCTCATGTCATGGCTGAATTAAAATAAGCAGGGTTGGCTGGATTTCAGCTTCAAACATTATTCTGCTTTCCACTTCGTTATTTTCAGGTTTTTTTTTCTTTTTTTTTTTTGGTAGTAGTCATCCCGATGGGTGTGAGGTTATATCTCAATATGCTTTTGATTGCATTGTACTTATTATTAATTATTTTGAACATCTTTTCAGATATTTAGTGGCTATTTTCATATCTTCTGAAATGTCTGTTTAAGTTATTGGCCCAATTTCAATTAGGTTCTTTTATTTTTGTTGCACTGTAAACGTTTTAAAAATATTCTGCATATTAACACTCATCGGATATATGACTTGAAAATATTTTCTCTTATACTGTTGGTTGCATTTTCACTTTCTCGATTGTGTCTTTTAACGCGCAGAAGTTTTAAATTTTAGTGTAGCGCACTTTATCTATTTACATTTTTGTCGCTTGTGCTTTTGGTGTTATGTCAAAGAAATTTCACCAATTCAAGTCATAAAACTTTTCTTCTTTGTTTTCCTTGAGTGTTTCATAGTTTTAGGTCTTATGTTTGGCTTGATCCATTTTAAATTTATTTCTGTATATTGTGTAAGTTAAGCATCTAACTTCATTTTTGTGTGTAGATTTCTAATTTTGCCTACACCATTTGTTAAAGGCTGTCCTTCCCTATTTCAATTTGTGTGTGTGTGTGTGTGTGAGACAGGGTCTCACTCTGTCACTCAGGGTGGAGTGTAGTGTTGTAATGATGGCTCAATGAAGCCTTGACCTCCCAGTCTCAGGCAATCCTACTATGTTAGCCTCTTGAGTAGCTGGGACCACAGGTATGCACCACCACACCCAGTTTTTTTGTTGTTTTTAATTTTTGTGTAGAGGTGGGGGAATCTCCATATGTTGCCCAGACTGGTGTCCTTACCCACCCAATGAGCTTTGCAATTTTGTTTAAAATCACTCTCACCACTGATTGTTATGTTTTTGTCAGCTTAACATATATGGCCTTTATTATGTTGAGGTAGTTTCTTTCTATTCCTAATATGTTGTGTATTTTTATCAAGAAAAGTGTGTTGATTTTTTGTCATATGCTTTTTCTGATCAATTGAGCTAATCTTATTTTTTTTTAACAGAATGTTGTTCATTCTGCCAATACACTGTATTAAATTGATTGTCTTTTATATGTTGAAGTATCTTTGCATTTCAAGAATAAATTCTACTTGGTCATAGTGTAGAATTCTTGTAATGAGCTGTCAAATTCTGTTTGTTAGCATCTTGTTGAATATTTTTACATCAGTATTCATCAGAGATACATCTTTGTTTATATTATAAAGCTTTAATTATCCAGAGTGTAAAAAATGGAAAACATCTATTAATTTTAATAGTGTTTCTCCTACTTTGAAAAGACAAAAATTAGAAAATAAGACGGTCACAATTCTACCCAAAATCCAATCCTGAGTGCTTACAGTTAACTCAGAAAGTATTTAAGTATCTATGGCTTACTACTTGAGGGAATCCAATATTGCTACCACTCTCCTTCACAAGTTAACTCCAAAACCCATAATGTACGAAACATACCCCATGTTTGCTTCATGTCTCCTGGGAATGCTTTGCCTGTTTCCATTTTCCTGTTTTCATTTGTGCCCTTTTCATACTCATCTTTTCCCACCGTATCTAATATTCTACATTTCAGATCCAGCTTATACATGAGCCAACAAAGGATTCTCCTCTGATCCTTAGGTGCATCAGTGCTTTCAATGTAGGAATGCTTTGTATTCTCTCCAAATCCCAGTTTTTGCCAGGGATACAGAACTTACATAGCCATGAGGTCAATTTCAATATAATTTTTCTTCAATTGATAAAAATGTTTCTTTTCCATAACTTTTCTTCCTTTTTGTCTTCTGTAATTAAAAAAGATTTAGCTCCTTTTTTTTTTTTAACCATTGATTCATTCAAAAACTTTGAAGGTTATTATAGATGTCTTAAGTTACTATTTTCCAAACTAAATACATTCATTTTACTTTATGACATGATTTATAGACTCTTCCAAACCCGGTCACCAGCTTTTTGATGTACTATAATTACGTTCATCTGGTGTAATAAAATAGTATGGACCTTTTTTGATGAAATGATTAAATGGAGAAATATATCAAGTTCATGAATGGGAAAACTTGATTCTATAAAAATGTTAAATTCATTCACATTCATATAAAATCTTAATAAAATTATAATCTGTAAGATTTTAAATTTAAATTTAAATTCTATTAAAATTAATAGAAACAAATAAATGCCCAGGGAAAACACAATGATATTTTTAAAGGATGGATGAACGTATAGAGCCAAATATTATTACAATATCATAATTAAAATAATTTCTTGTAGCTCAGAAATAGACATTGTGTACTCATACATGTGTTTTTGTATGTTATATACATATTTTTATACATTAATGTGAGTAAAAGGTATACAAAATTAATGACCAAAGGAAATATTCCTCCATATATGGTGTTAGAATATTTACTACTTATTTGAAAAATATAATTTGATTCATAACTCATCCCATTTAGATAAATAAATTTCAGAGTACATAGAGACCTAAGTATAAAAAAGAAACTATCCTAGGAAAGCCTAATTATAGAAGGCCAGTCCTTTGGCTTGTGTCCTTGAATCTACGCCTTCTGAAGGTTCCATGGACACTGTTACTGCAATTAAGCTCTTCTCTCCTGCTGGATTATTGCCGTGATTATCCAAAATGCATCTCAGATTCTACATATTTAATCCCCTCCCTTGAGTCTTCAATTCTACCTCTGCCTCATTCTTTTCTGCCACTTGAAGCGTAGCATCTTCAAAAGTTTTCTATGCCCTTGCCTTCAATTCTGCAGCATCCTTCAACTCATTTTAATCATATTTCATTTCGTTTTTTTACTTTGAATCTACTTTTTAAATATAGGTCATTATTACCCTATAGCCTGCCACAGACTTTGAACAGACTCTGACCTAATTGCAATCAGTTTTGCAGCAACATTGGACATTTGCTTTATCTCTTCTGTACTTTTTCATCACCCTACATTCTCCTAGTTTTCCTCTGAATATTCTGTCTATCAGGACCTCCTTCCTGAGAACTTTAAATTTGATATACCCCTGAACTTTTTGCTTTCACTTGTATTCTTTCCTCTCTCAGACACAAATGACAAATTGAATGGTTAATGCTGTACTGAAGAAGCTGAGGTATATACCCAGCATTGAGGGTGAAATCCAACCATTCAAGAACATGTTCAATGCTGAATGCTATCTATGTCCAGGTGTGTACCTGAACTGAAATAGGGCATATATATTTTTTTTTCATTATGCTTTAAGTTCTGGGATACATGTGCAGAATGTGTAGGTTTCTTACATTGGTATACACGTGCCATGGTGATGTGCTGCACCCGTCAACCCATCATCTACATTAGGTATTTCTCCTAATGCTGTCACCCAATGATAGGCCCTGGTGTGTGATGTTCCCTTCCCTGTGTTTGTGTGTTCTCATTGTTCAGCTCCCACTTATGAGCGAGAACATGTGGTGTTTGGTTTTCTGTTCCTGTGTTAGTTTGCTGAGTATGATGGTTTCCAGTTTCATCCATGTCCCTGCAAAGGACACGAACTCATCCTCTTTCATGGTTGCATAGTATTCCATCATGTATATGTGCCACATTTTCTTTATCCAGTCTATCATAGATGGGCATTTGGAAGTCTTTGCTATTGTAAACAGTCCCACAATAAACATGTAGTAGAATAATTTATAATCCTTTGGGTATACACCCAGTAATGGGATTGCTAGGTCAAATGATATTTCTGATTCTAGATCCTTAAGGAATCTCCACACTGTCCTCCACAATGGTTGAACTAATTTACACTCCAACCAACAGTGTAAAAGCGTTCCTATTTCTCCACATCCTCTCCAGCATCTATTGTTTCCTGACTTTTTAATGATCATCAGTCTAACTGGCGTGAGATGGTATCTCATTGTGGTTTTAATTTGCATTCCTCTAATGATCAGTGATGATGAGCTTTTTTATATGTTTATTGACCACATAAATGTTTTCTTTTGAGAAATATCTGTTCATATCCTTCGCCCACTTTTTGATGGGGTTTTTTTTCTTGTGAATTTGTTTAAGTTCCTTGTAGATTCTGCATATTTGCACTTTGTCAGATGGATAAGTTGCAAAATGTTTCTCCCATTCTGAGGGTTGTCTGTTTACCTTGATGGTAGTTTCTTTTGCTGTGCAGAAGTTCTTTAGTTTAATTAGATGCATTTGTCAATTTGGCTTTTGTTGCCATTGCTTTTGGTGTTTTAGACATGAAGTCTTTGCCCATGCCTCTGTCCTGAATGGTATTGTCGAGGTTTTCTGCTAAGGTTTTTATGGTTTTAGGCCCTGCGTTTGATTGAATGTGTCTCAATATAATAAGAGCTATTTATGGCAAACTCACAGTCAATATCATACTGAATGGGCAAAAGCTGGAAGCATTCCCTTTGAAAACTGGCATAAGACAAGGATGCCCTCTCTCAGCACTCCAATTCCACATATTATTGGAAGTTCTGGCTAGCTAAATCTGGCAAGAGAAAGAAACAAAGGGTATTCAAATAGGAGACAGGAAGTCAAATTTTCTCTGTTTGGAGATGACATAACTGTGTGTTTAGAAAACACCTCCGTCTCAACCCCAAATCTCCTTAACCTGATAAGCAACTTCAGCAAACTCTCAGGATAAAAAATCAATGTGCAAAAATCACAAGGATTCCTATACATCAATAGTAGAAAAACAGAGAGCCAAATCATGAGTGAACTCCCATTCACAATTACTACAAAAAGAATAAAATACCTAGGAAAACAACTTACAAGGGATGTGAAGGACCTCTTCAAGGAGAACTACAAACCAGTGCTCAAGGAAATAAGAAAGGACACAAACAAATGGAAAAGCATTCCATGCTCATGGCTAGGAATAATTAATATCGTGAAAATGGCCATACTGCCCAAAGTAATTTATAGATTCTAAACTATCCCCATCAACCTGCCATTGACTTTCTTCACAGAATTGGAAAAAAAGTCTACTTTAAATTTCATATGGAACCAAAAAAGAGCCTGTATACCCAAGACAATCCTAAGCAAAAAGAACAAAGCTGGAGGCATCATGCTGCCTGACTTCCAACTACACTACAAGGTTACAGTAATGAAAACAGTATGGTACTCATAGGAAAACAGGTCTATAGATCAATGGAACAGAACAGAGGCCTCAGAAATAACCCCATGTATCTAAAACCATCTGATCTTTGACAAATCTGACAAAAACAAGCAATGGGGAAAGGATTCCCTATGGTGTTGGGAAAACTGGCTAGCCATATGCAGAAAACTGAAACTAGATCCCTTCCTTACACCTTATACAAACATTAACTCAAGATGGATTAAACACTTAGAAATAGGCCATATTTTTAATGCCATTGTTAAAGTGCTTCTCAACTGTCAAGCATTGTACTACAGCAATTTTATCTTTAGGAATGTGGTATAAAATTATCACTTTTTAATATTTGCTCTATTATTGAGGTGTTCTTTGAGTAAGACATCAGATTTTCCTAAATAATCCAGAATTCTAAGAAGATTCCATAAGCCTATAACTTCTCTTCTGTAGCTTACTGTTGGTAGCTTAGTTTTTTAACCATAAATTTAAATGCATAATTGACTCATTTGAAAACTGTGGTGAAACAGTTTAACAATGGCATAGCCAGGCATTTTCCATACAAAACAATCAGGATCCTCAAGACTAGCCTGTATTTTCCACCTTCTTCCTTCTGTATGTTTATATTACTCCAATGATGGTAAGCATTTTCAACCATTCTGTTTTATACATGTTCCTTTTCATAATCTCTTATATATAGGTCTTCTAGAATAGTAGGCTGTAGCACAAGTTTATCAGACATTGTAATTATGCTACAATTGTTACTTGGTCTTTCATATCTCTCTTAGAATTCCAGAAGAGGGAGAGAAGTTTAAATAGTACAAACCATTCTCTTTTCATATAAATTAAGTCACATGCTCCCATAATTTCATTCTAAGTTATTTTATGTATGTACATGTTCTTCCAAGATGGTCTCATTCTGTCCCATTGTTTTAAGTATTACATGTATACCTCAGGCTTCCTACTTGAAACCTGAAGTTTAGTTGTCTCTTAGACATCTCCCAAGTAACATAATCCTCCCTTTCATTCTATATGTTTGCTTCCCTAGTGCTTCTTACTTTGACAACTGAATGTGCCATCCACTTATTATCTCAGACCCCAAATTTCATAGTCACTCAGGATTCTTACTTTTTCTCTCATCTTCTATCTCAATCTGATAATAAATTCTATTTATCAAGCCAGATTAAAATAAAGAAAACTTTAACCTAGCTCTTCTTATATATATATATA